>NC_143564.1:109442857-109744464 GCF_054136105.1 Typopeltis vanoorti
ATTCTGACTTAAAATTCCTCCCCGAGCTGAGTTAGTCGGTCTCAGGCCGTGGACGTGAGATTTTTAGCCGGGTACTCCCGTTTCCCCTCACAAACAGGCAAACCGACCATAGAATATACAGTGACAGACAACTGCACCCGCGATTCTTGAAAATTCAACACCGTTTTTCGGTGTATTGGCTTTTCAAGCCCTTCCTGCAGGAAGGGATAGTTCCTTCCACTCTGTATTTAATGTGGATAAATGAGAAGGATGTCGTACTCTACCACGTACATAAATGTAAGTAAGAGGATCTAAATACCACTTCATTCAGATAATAATTATGTATAAATAAATGCTGCGACAGTCTTGTTTAAATATATATGTTACAATAAAGACGTTCCCTGTCCCACACAATTTATTCAGTGGTAAATATTCAACTATTATATGACGAAAGTCAGGAATTACAATCGGATAGAGACATTACAATAAATATTTTTCCCCTTATGAAAGCATGTTTTCCACTTCGCTGGGGTCACGTATTTTTCAGAGGATGTGTGTGATACTCAAAAGATGGATTATCCTTATCACCTCCATGATCGTGTACCATCAGTTCTCTTTTTACAGCGCGTGACTATTATTTGGCTCTTACTTGCTTCTTATCCGCCCACGTGCCGACATGCATACCATAGTTTATTCACGAAAGGAAAAGTGTGTGTGCAAGTGTTAAAAGCTTGCCCCCGCGAATTTAGGTAGGGCAGCAAAATGGATGGCCATAAGATAATTATAACAGATAGAACCCAGAGTAATTTGTACCTTTTTTTTTTTTTTTACAAAAAGAAAGCCAATTAAATTTTGTACACGCTTTCTTAGCTCAGCTTTATTTTGAGAATCTGTGATCTGCTTTAAATGAATTAATTCATTTGCATATATTCAAGTCCTTCAGCTTACTTTTATTTCAATTGAACGAGTGGCTTAAACTCATTCTTTGCTCACAATTTCCACAGCAAACTTTTAAAATTCTAATTTTATTCAACAGTCCGTGCCTCTTCACTAACGTCAAAATTTCGACGTAATGCCAAGTTCTTAAGAACACCTAGACAAACGCAAAATAAATAATTACCGGGTCTAGACGCTGAGAGCAGAGCACTTCAGCACGATTTTTCTCATGCTCTTCTCTGCCACCCTCCATTCGGATCACCTCTTTCCTCCGGGCACATCCGACATTCTAAGCACGAGTTCCACCTGCAGGACGGGGCATCTTCTTCCCCCCCCCCTCCATCTCCAACGTAGCCCTGTTATAACAAGCGAATTACGGCAATATGATCCTCTTCACAGAACGATTGAAAAACTGCGAAACGCTCATCGCGCGTCCTTAGTATTCAGGCAGCGTAAATCAAGAGGCGGACTGCGGAGAGGGGAAAACGAGGCAGAGAGCGATAGCACATTACCTTGTTCTTCAGCACTTTGGCCCCGCAGCTATTAGTGTAGAGCGATGGGCAATGGTTACCAGAGCTATGAAAAATGGAACAGTTACGACACCTTTTCTCGGTCGGGACTAGGTTTTCTGGGTTCAGAGAAAGGGAACCATCCTAACATCAATCATCGCTGTACGTTTTTTCGTCCGAGAGATTGTCAGATCCTCTTCAGAATATGTATGGTCTAGTAATAGACTCCAGGTGGCGCCACTGAGAAAGGAGCGATGGTATTTACTAGGCAATCGAAGATGTGAAAGTAGACATGAAAATCACACAATATTTGGTCATCGCTAATGGAGTGTATGCCGTTAAAAAAAAAAGTCAGAATATAAGGTAAACTGCCGAAGAGCGAGGGAGTAAACGAATTTTCCAAAGTGACGTAATCAAATCCGTGTTTCCTGAAAATAATCTAAACATTAACCATGACGCTGTTCAACCAATATTTATGACTTCTCCTTATCTCGTTGAACAGCACGATCAGATAAAATTATCCATTCGTATTTGAACTCACTTTTCTTCTTCAGTTCAGTAATTGTACTTCATTCTTTGGATAGAGAGAGAAAAAAAGTAAATTTTTCACATTTTAGGTTTGTTTGTTTGTTTGTTTGTTTGTCCATCTGCTGATCTTTTATCTACACCACATTAACACTTCGCTCTTTGATTTTTTTTTAAATTGTCAACATTCAAATACACACTGGTCTAAAGCGAAATTGATAAGAAGCTATATGGCAGTTATTTAAGCTTACAGTAACAATTAACCGTGTGGACCCAATGAAAAATTTCGAATACTTTGCAGACAGAAAAGATCAAAGTACGTACTGCACACTGATATTAATAAAACACTATTTTCGAAATAACATTGAAATCGGCGCTTAACTTTTGTCTCTCCAAGTGTGTATTTTATCCAGCTTAAATAAGGATAGCAGTTTAATGGCAACAAAAAAAGAAAAAAAAAAGAGTGTGAATTCAAGATCCTGGACATGCTTAAACTGAAAGGCCTTTTTTGCAGCGCAGAATTATTCTGCTTCTCAAATCCTATTGGGATTTCTCCCTTCCCCCTTTCCCGTGGTGGGTTTTTGGGAATGGGACTATGAGGGCAGTATGTTTTAAGTCTGTTTGGCAGCAGAGGAAGCTTCCTCTATGAAACCGGCTAAAGTTGCCTTCAACTCAATAGTCCTTACAAAGTTCCTTCTGTGCTAATTGGAAGATAGTTTGTCGATTATATGTAAAAGAGCAGGTAGAAATCTCCATCCATATTTGGTCCGAAACATTAACAAGTTGTATAGTTATAAACCGAGGCGTCTTGTGTTACTTTTAACTATTTTTAAATATAGGCTTTATTCACAGTTACTTCGGCAAGGATATGAAGCCAGTGCATTATGTGTTCATGGCACTGACCTCATCGATGAAGGAATTCAGATTCGGAGTCATATTTCGTTCAAGCATTGATTGAGATAAGTGTGTGGGGTGCCTTACATGACGCGTTTCTAATTTTTTGGCTAGTAAGTGTATAAATAATTTGAATTCGATTATATCGCTTTGAGTTAAAATGACAATCTGAAGATTTTACCTACATTAGAGATGATCTCAACACAAACCCAGTTAACTAGCCGACGGAGGAAATTAATATTGGAACAAATCAAAACTATCCAGTTGTGTAATTGATTGATTTCTGAAGAAAATTCAAATGAATATTTATATTAACTTAAGGCAATTAATTTAACTTCACATCTATTCTCGTTCATTATTAAGGATGCGATACATCCATAATAATACAATAGATGTACAGAGCTGCAGTGCACACTAAAAATTATTTGTTGCTAATAAATGCTTATCGCTTTTATTATATGCAGACGACACACACTAATGCCATATCCACTCTTCTTTCATTATTGGCTTCATGAAGATACTGAAACATCTGAAATAATAGTAGAATAATAACATTTTAGCTGTATAGCAAAGTTATTTAAACGGCATTTGCTTGTTGATTTCGATCGACTTTCACAGGCATCTTAAAGTTTCCGGGAGTGTGTGTGTGGGGGTGAATCTCTAGGAATGGGTTCTCCTTATTTATAGTTCCTGTGTTCTTAGCTTTTGCACGTCCCACAGCTAACTTGCCTCCACTAGACCAGATCCTTGTGTGATGCAATTAGGAGTTACCTGTGTTTCCATCTGTACTTGTCAGATTTACGGAACGTGTCGGTGTTCTGCACATGCCCGCTGCTGGTGCACACCTTGGTCTGGACAAGATAAGTCAAGTCCGGCGAAAGCTTCTCTGACAACAAGTCGAGACGTATCACGACCAGCGATCACACATTTCCGGGATTCGGCAGTGCCGTTACGGCTTCCTACGTCAGTGCTCGGTGACATTGTCCACACCCTGGCGGGAGTTAGCGGATGATGGCTACAACGGCGCAAACCTCTGACTTAGTGTTGTGTTAAAGAGGCCAAATTTAATTACTGCCTTACTGAGCAAACTGGGGAGTTGTCGGCTGTGGCCATCTGCTAATACTGATGCAACAGCGTAAGTCGTGGATTCCGACTACAAATCACATTACTTGGTGACGTCCACATCCCTCACGGCTGTCAGCCCACCGGGGTGCAGACTAGCTGTGATTTGTGGCGCCTAACCACGTGACCAAGAGCAGCGGGCAAGCTGCGAGAGACAAAGAGCGGATCGACGGTCGTAATCTTCGGGAACTTTTGAAATTCACCACATCTTGGAAGGATCGTGAAAAATTCTCTGAGCGATCTTTGCTCTATTTCCTTTTCTCAGCAACATGTTACGCTGCCCATATCGATACCATGCGGTTCCAGAGGTGCAGCTGATATTACTCGAACTTACAACCAGTCGCTCTTTTCTGTTGATACTGAATCCAGTTGTCAGTATTCCAATGCAGTTTTTGCAACACTGGTATCAGTTTTGAATATTTTTGTCAGAGTCCTTTGTCTTGGAAATTATTAAATGGAATTAAATAAGTTAGAACAGCAAAACTTTGTTCGTGAATTCAAAATGCTCATTACCAATAATTAGGGCAATTTTTGATACGAAATGAGCTTTGTTTCCGAAATGCACCGACGCTATTCACTTAGTTTTATTTGCACATACAGTCCCTAGCAACCAGTCAGATCATATAAATGAAACGTGATTTCAGGTTGCTAATTTTATCTATTTATATTATATATATAATGCAGGACATGCCCTGATTTTGTGAAAGTAGTTTGCGAAAATAGTAGGCTGATTAATGTTTGAATTGGCTTTTACCTGGCTGTATGGTACAAATATTTAAACTTAGGCTTCCCCATTGTGTGTGTGTGTGTGTGTGTGTGTGTGTGTGTGTGCGTGCATATATATATATATATATATATATATATATATATATATATCCTAATTTAAGGGAAAATGCCATCGTTCTTCAAACTCTGAAGAGATTATTTTTTCACTTGGCGGAAGTTAACTTAATTTAAAGGTGCAAAACCAGAATTTGGTTAAAAATAAAACAGGATTTGAAATTAAATTGGTAATCGATAATTTTCTCAGCACTGTAGAGGCTCGTTTTTTTAATCAAAAATATACTTGAACGCTTTTTTCCATTCCTCAAACGGAGTAGGTGAAACTTTGTTCATTTTAACTTGGTAATTGGTATTCGAGTATATTCATTCAGCAGATTTGTACGGGGGGAGGATGGAAAGTTCTGATAAACAGAACAAAAATATCAAAGCAGCCGATAAAAGTTGTAACGGTAATTTTGGTGTTCTAACTTGATTTTTTTTTTAGCCTGGATCCATGCAAAAGAAATAATTTTTGCTTTCTGCGAGTAACTGTGTAACTAAAAAAGATGATCCTACACAAATAGCGTAATCTCCTTGAGCTTTTATACTTTACATCAAAGACTGTTTTTAAATATGCAATTTTGTACTACAGAACATATCATAAGAATTATTCTAACTTCGAATGCCCATAAGTTGCCTTGAAGATTAGGTTTTTTTTTATTTATAAAAAACACCTAGTTTAAAACCATTTCAATTTATCGGATAACATGAAGTATCTGGAATAGTGAAGGATGAAACCAAATTATTGGACCAGTTGAAGCCATCCTTTAGTAACTACGTTCAATTCTTTATATAAGCTTTAATAGTTAATTAATGTTGGCTTTGTCTGGTCTGATGCTCAATTAACTACTATTTAAGATACGTTATATATTATTTTAAAATTAATTGTACTTACAAATTGAGAAAATAACGTTTTGTTTAAGATCGATAACTTGTGAAATTATTTAGTGGGCGCGAGACTGCGACATGTTTGGTTGGTTCTCTAAAACTGTTTTCAGCTCAGATTTACCCACCTCCATCTTTTTGTGCTAATCCTAGAGATTTTTGAAATGAATATTTAGTTTCCTCTTATCAAACAGTTTCGACAACAAACCATGACAACCATACAGCGCTGAAATTGGCTCGCAGTAGTAAGTGTGATGGAAGCAAAGTACTCAATGTTACTTCAGTTATGTTATCTGAAGCTTTTATTTTTATATACAGAAATATTGTTAAGGTTGGCAAAATTTTGTCAAGACGTTTATCATTTTCATCTATCTTTTTTTTTTTTTTTGAAGCCAGAGATGCTATAGAAGTGATATTCCTAACATAAGTGTCAAAACAAAATTAAAATCTAGTCTTGAGCTGAGCGTTTTTAAATGTAATGTGGGGGTGCTAAATTTTTTTTACCAGAAAAAATGATAAAATTATGTTTCAGAAGCGTTAAAGGTGAGTACGTTGTTATCACACGATAGAAGGATGTGTGAAGAGTACTGATCGATTAAATGTTTGAACACTGCAAGGTTTTTAAGATATCATTTGTGAAGGAATGTAAAACTGTGAACAGGATTTAAAGTTAGTGAGAGAAGCTCGTTTATATATATGAGGAAATTTAGGGATGGATGAAATAAGATCCTCGAAGAACACGCAATGAACCATTCAAGAACAAACTGGCAATCCGATTACTAAACGAGAGAAGACATCCATCTTATGGTTTATTTGCTGAGAAGCCTTCGAAGCAAACCTTATGAAATGCAACAGCATAAGTTTCTTCAAACTTTTCCATGGCACAGGTCGGTGATGTACGTAAGTAGATCCGCTGGGTCTCAAGAGAGGGAATCCATTACATCATTAATATGAGAGCAATAGGTCAACACTTCCCACCTTTAATTCAGTAGCTCAGTTGGTGGATACGACCATGACTCTTTTTAGTTGTTTAGAATTCTTCTGACGATTTCTGGCGGAAGAATACAAGTGGCATATAAGGCAGTGTTCAAGGTAAAGGAGGTAATGCTTTGCTTGGTTATCAGTATAAGAATCAAACCAGGAGATCATCTCTCTATGCGATGCTGCAATCCGAATGAAACAGAGTAATGGGATCACAGATGGACAGAAATTGTCCAGGAAGTTGTTGCTGAGTGCAAATTTTATGTTTCTAATAAATGCATTAATATAATATTTTAGATGAAAAGGGAGAAATGATTAAAAAACCAAAAATAATATCGGGTGAGTTTAATCAAATAATTAGCGTTTATGTTTAAAAATATACCTTCCAAGGAAACGCATGCAAATGGTTATGCATGTTCGGTAAAATATCCGTCATCCATTTTTTTTTTTTGTCTTGACTCGTATAAGAAAATGAAATGCTTCAGAACTCAAAGGATTTCGTATCATGCTGTTTCTAGCAAGTTGGATTTGATTAACAAAAAAGTGATTTAACATAAATAAATCCCTTTCGTTGATTTACCCCAGATGGAATTAACTGAGAAATGTTTCGTTGGCTTTGTCATCACCAGAAGGGTGCTGGTATGTCTAGCATGAATGTGGGAGCCGGAAGACTGCTATGTTGGAAATGGTTGCCTTCCTACTTTAGGATAGTCACATGCGACAGTGTCACGGAAATACCAAGATTGTTGTGATAAACAGCTGATCATTGCGAGGTAGAAAAAGCTGCATAAAGAAGACTGTGATGTTCAGATGGAGATTGCAATATATGGTATCCGAACCTTCCAAACATCGAACACTGTCCCGGTAGATCATAATATCGAGGTTATTGAGATACTGCGCATGTCAAACAAAGCAATGCCAGCTAAGGTGTGGGGGAAAAAAAAAAAAAAAAAAAAAAAAGGAAAAACGGACACCAGATGACTGGAGGAAGATATCGTGGAATGGTGAATCTCGTTTCATGTTGCTATACGCAACGAATTATGAATTTATCATGCTTGGTTGGAACTATATTGGCGGTGGAGTGAAGAGCAAGGCACGATTGGTGCATCCTTTCTAAATTGGTTGTTGACGGCCAAGCATCAATACCTCTGACGGGCACTTCCAAGAAGATTATCGCTTTATCCAGGAAACATGGTGATCTCACTTTAATGAATGGTTCCCATCATTCACCTTACGTAAGAAATTAATTTTATCGCCGGCTGAGATTCCGCTTATTGGAGGCCTAAAGTGGCTTGAAAAAGAACCCTGTTTATCCCGAAATCAGGATTAAGTAAAAAAAAAATGTTATCCAACCTTTCGTGGATGGGTGTCACATAAAAAGTCAGATCTTAATCCCACTGCACATCTTTGGAATGCTACGGAATTGTAGGGTTTCATGGAAACCAGCAGGAATCGGATACTTAAATAAGTTTGATATATTAAGGCTGTCCTGAAGATTCATAGTGATCCAGAGCACCCTCTTAGAGGCCACGTCAATGAATGCATTTTATTAAACAAAAAAAAAAAAAAATCTAAGAGAGGATTATTTTTCTTGTTGTACAGTTAATCTTAAGAAAGGTACCCGTAATCCTTATAAATTATTTTTATGCTGCATTCATTTAACCAGCTGTCTCCATCATAAACCTTCCAGTAGCAGAAGTGAAACTAAAGACATGCATTTGAGTCATCCGAGGTGGTCGCTTCAATAACTTTGCGAAAGTCAAAGATTTCATCTCTCTTTCTCTGGCGCATTCACACCAAACCAGTTCGGATAATGAGCTACACACAAAAACCATCCCAGACAGGCTTAGTAAGTGAAGCAAATAAATAGAAAATTCGATACGGATGGGAAGTCTAGAGGAGGCGGAAGTTTCGGGGGTTGAGAGTTGACCAGCACACTGCGAGACATTAAACGCCTGATTACAGTAGCACGGGTTCACAGTATCTCTCAGGCAAATCAGTTATCACTGCTCTGGCTCCTTGTAAGGTGGCTGACAGAAGTCATTAGTAAAATTTAAAAGGGCTTTTAGTTGAGGAACAAGTGCGAACAGTAATCTTTTTGTTACTGCTGTGGTTAACTCAAGCAATGTGGGGTACGAAGGGTCTTCTGGGTCTCCACAGAACTGAAAAATGATGACGAAAAAAATAGGAAGATAAGAGAACAACTTAAAGGTTGATGAACAGCTTCTCTAAGAAAACCACACAGATGTCTTTTAACTATGAAATATATTATGCCGGATTTTTTTATTACTTCTTCATGAAGTGAAATTATTGATGATGCAAACTGTGCATTAATAGAACTTGGTAATATATGTGTGACACACGTGACACTCAGCCGCATTTAAAAGCCATTTCATCCTACTAGGAGTTTTCAACACTCTTCAATTTTGATGATGCGTGCTTGTACCTCAGTCGAGCAGTCGTTAGTGATAAGTAAGTAGCCTGTAATAGGAAATATCTGGATTCAGTTGCTGTCACAGTATGGAAAATTTGCCTTTTCAACTAGATTCAAGTTAGTAGGCTCATGCAGAGGGGCTGAATATTTTATCTCACAGCAAACCTACGCAGTTTGCAGATACATTGCATTCGACGCATTGTTTTGCAGTAGTTAAAACACACTGAACTGTGACTCGAGTTTCAATCTTTATGCTTTCTTAGCAACGTCCTTGGGTTTGATCGACCATCTGGAATTCTTTTAGCGGAAAACCGGGTTAGCTGGTCAACTACTGCTACTAGATTTTCCTCCCGCCAACTTGGAATTTCACTCTTCTTAACGACGTCAAGTTGAATCTTTATTGACTAAAATGAATTGTGGCAGTCTGAAGGACTGTATTATTGTTGTTATGATGGTATCTACATGGAGTTAACACTCCTCGAGGGAGAATGCTTCTTCAATTCACACAATACCTACCATCCTTGTCTTTAAAACTCATTCACTACTTTCTGAGCAAAAAAAATCTAGTCCTAATCCTTGCTAAGCACACATGGTAGAAAGTGACATCACTTTCTACCATGTCCTGAGAAAAAGTCCAATCATTCCTTTAATAACTTGTATGCGTCTATTATGTCTTTTTTTTTTTTTTTTGCCTCTCAGCTAGTTTTTGAATCCCACAGACCACCAAATGTTATTACAGTCACTGGAATAATAACATTATTAATATAATCAGGTTGGAATTACGAATGTGAGGAAAGCTGATTGAGGACATAGCGTTCTCCAAGCACAGACTGCGATTTCGAATGTCTCTAATTAAAACATGAATGTTATCCCTGATATGAGATTACCGTCCTCTTACTTAGAGCATGAAAAAGGACCGCATTTTGTATAAAAGCAGAGTTTCCGGAGTGTGAAAAAAAATTAATCCATTTGCGGCATGATTAATGAAAATAATAATACGAAGGTCTTCAATGTTCTATAAATAATAGGAACAAATATTTTGATATCGCTTATTTATGGGAAAAAAATCGTTGCGTCTGTTCAAAATCTACCGCATCATCAACGACAGCGGTTGATGTAAATGCGATCAGTTATCTATGAGAAATCTGCATCGTAATAGTCCTAGCTGAGGGCATTTATTTTTCTATATTTTCACTGAATATTTAAAAGTTTCGTCTTTCATTTGCTAGGAAGTTAAATGAAGTCATTGTCATCTTAGCTTGCCGGCTTAATCTGTTTTGAATATAAATAAAACATAAAGGGCAATGTACACCTACGTCAATCAGAAAATTTCTCCAGAATGTTTAAGAAAAAAAATTTAATCACTTTGTTTCTCCATGCCCACTCAGATTCGTTTTCAATCGAAGTGGGCATAGGAAGCCCTCAGCCTGTTGATTAGAGAGCGAGCCTGCCAGCACATATTTTTATATATAAATTATCTACTAATAATAGTCCGGAGACTCTAGCAATTGATATCAGAGGCGAACCCTAATATCGGGTTTGATCATTTCCTGCATCCTTTGAGAGAGGCTTTCCACCAATGTGTGACAGACAGGTGGAATTTGTTTCCATTCCTCCATCAAAGCAGCACTGAGTTCAGCGACAAATGGAGGACCTCAATCGCCGCTCCAATCCGGCCAGGGCAGTCGTTTAACAATCATCTCTTCCATAACAGCTGTAACTTTGGGGCATTGCTGTCTTGATAGTAACACGGGTCCGTTCCATAAAAACACCACCGTGTAGGCAGCACCTGATTATCCAGAATATCAAGGTACTGAGCTGCCTTCATGGAACCACGGACAACGACCAGTGGTCCCACTCCAAACCAGCTGAATGCTTCTCCACCACCAAACTTTACTGTCGGTACAACACACTGTGGTAACAAACATTCACTAGGCTGCCATCAGACGGGAAACAGGTAAACCTTAATTCATCGCTCTAGAGTGCCGTTTTCTACTGGTGAGTTGTCCAGTTCACATGCTCTTTGCACCAGGCCGTCGAGTCGGCTTGTGTTCCTTTGCTGTTCCGTGAAATGGAGTTCTTTTCGTACAGTATTGGTGCTGACCATGGTGTTATTGATGGCCTGTGCCGATTGTAGAAGGTTTTAGTGTGTCATCCGTTTTAACACCTCCTGTCCCTGTCAGTCATTCTCGGCAGCCGTCCCGGGTGTTTTCCTGCACTGATGATTCCAGAACATCTCCATTTGTTGATCACATCGCCAACCGTTGATTTTGAATGCTCCAGTTGAGCAGCAATAGTACGTATGGACATGTCACCAATGTGACAGCCCACGATTATACCTCTCTCGAAGTCATCGAGTTCACGTCGTGTTTCCATACCACCTGTATTCAACTGCTACGGTCAAATACTACTTTCTACTATCTGTTCACCTGTTTTTATGTTATTAACAAACATGATGTTCCAAAACTTCAAATAACAGAGTGTCCGGACAATTATTGGAAGACAGTGTGTATGTATATATATACATACATACATATACATACATACAGGGCGACCGAAAAAGAACTGCAGGGTTTTCAATGAAATTTCTTTTATTATCCAAGTATATATTATTCAAGTACAATGCCATAAATTTGATTACCTGTAGTGGAGCTCAATGTGTGCACCATTTACAGTCCTACAGACATCAATAAGAAATTCCACCTCAGACTTCGGGTACGCATATCCATAGGAATTGCTTCTATGGCACTGGACATTTTCTTGATACACAATGGCATTTTACGTAGCTCCAAAGGAAGAAAACCAATGTAGCTAAATAGGGACCTCCTTTACCTGTCTATTTTCCTGGCCACTTTTTTTACATGAGGAGGCGATTACAAGTGTGGCATACCAGGATATGCTAGAGAAATTTGAGAATGTGGAGTGCCTCATTTTTCAACAGGATTGAGCCCCGCCACATGCAGCGGACTGTGACTGTGTGATTGGACGAACTCAACAACCGATTCCCAGGAAAATGGATAGGCAGAGGAAATCTCATTTCTTCCTTTGGGGCTACGTAAAAGCCATTATATATCAAAGAAAAACAAATCCAAATCCTTGCCCACTGTACCATAGAATCAATTCCTATGGATATGCTTATCTGATTGTAATTCCGTTTTGATGTCTGAAAATAGTGCACACATTGAGTTCCACTAACAGGTAACATTATACTTTGATAATATACTGCATTCATTTCTGCTTCAAAATGTCATGAAACAAATTTAATTGAAAACCCCAGACTCTTTTTCGAACTGTATAATATTTATATAATATAATATACGAGGGTAGACTGAAAAGTTCTCGCCCTCGACCATAGATGGCAACACTATCGGTAAGATTTTTTTTTTCTAAGTTGGTACATCTGTCATTTCACATGTGGGTACAACATGTGAAATTGCAAGTAGTTTGTTTTATACAGCTGTCTGAAGCAGACATGTTGTCTATATCCCTTGAAATGGATAAAATTGAGTATCGTGCGGTTATAAAATTCTTTGTAAAAGAAGGTTTAACGAGAAAAGAAATTCATTCGAAGTTTATGGGCACTTTTCGACAATTAAGAAATGGGCTGCCGAGTTTAAGCGTGGCCCTACCAGCCTTGAAGATGATCCACGTGAAGGACGTCCAAAAAATGTAACAACACCAGAAATCATTGATCCAGTGCACCATATAGTATTGGATGACCGGCGAGTCAAAGTGCGTGAAATTGCTGAGACTATAGGCATTTCAAAATTTTGCGTGAAGAATTGCAAATGAAAAAGCTTTGCGCAAGATGATGTCCCGCTTGCTCACAGCAGATCAAAAACGCACTCGCATGAAAATCTCTGACCAGTGCTTGGAGCGTTTTAACAAGAATAAAACTGATTTTGTGTCAATTTAGCACTACGAATGAGACTTGGATTCACCAGAACACTAAACAGCAGTCAAAATAGTGGACAGAAGCCGGTTGTTCAGCACCAAAGAAGACAAAGTCGGTTCCATCAGCAGGAAAGATCATGGCATCGGTGTTTTGGGATGCTAAAGGCATTTTGTTTATTAATTATCTTGAAAGGGGTAAACCAATAACCAGGGAATATTATTCCGTGACTAGACGAAAAAATTCGTGAGAAAAGACCCGGTTTGCAGAAGAAAAAAAAATCATCTTTCATCAGGACAATGCACCTGCCCACAAAAGTGTTTTGCCAATGGGGTCTGCACTATGAATTGTTGAAAGAGAACCATCTCTTCCTGGAATTAGAAGAAAAACGCTGACCAGCGTTTTTCTTCGAATCAAGACGTAGAGGGATATTTTGCAGATCTTACTGAGAACCACTACAGGGACGGGATAATGGCGCTGGAGCATCACTGGAATATATATATATATATATATATATATATATATAAATTATATATAATATGTATTATAAATATTACATAATATGTATTATATATATATAAATATTATATATACACGCTGTTTTTTTATATGCGAGTTCGGTTTGCCCCCTATATATGGCACTCAAAGAAACCGTGTAATTATGGGGAGGGAATGTAGACCATTCTGATTCTAGAATCACCTGATATTTGTATAATCTCACCGTACCAGTGTATGTGTTGAAGGATAAGGGAAATCTTGGAAAAATGATTTTACTATTTGAAAATAGCGAAACTAGAACGTTGTTGCACACGTAATGAATATCGCACTGGGATACAGCTCTGGTGAGAATCTTCCATGTAGCGAAAACTCCACTGGCTGCAGTTGGCTCTGACATTCTTAGCTGGAATAAAGAGGATTTCTCTTTTTTTATTTTTAGCTGAACAGTAGTGTCTACGCATACCTTTACCGCATTTTGTTTACGAATAACCCTCATGTGGTCCGTCAGTTTGGTTTCACTGCATTGTTCCGTACTTTTTCGAGGAACTTCGCCTGACAAAACCAGCCTGATTCTCTTGTTAGGTATCAAGAGGTGTTCCAAAGCGAAGATGCTGTTACTATCATATTCGTGCAACATGGAGTACCACCTCACATTGGATACCGGTGCAGCACATGTCACGAAAAATACTTCTCAGTGCAGCTAGTCGTGCATTTCCCACAAAAATGGCCCCCTCCTTCAGCTGATCTAAACCCATGTGACCTTTGGCTGTAGGGTCACTCACAGAACGCAGTTCTTAGAACATCTGTAAGTTATACGAACACAAAAATTGATTTGTTTAATAATCCCAAACCACGCGCTTATAGCGCCAAATCTCCCCCTATAGCAGAGTTTTTTTATTATTATTTTTATCTTTTATAAATCAAAACTTCATGTTCCAGGAATGTGCTTCCGCCAAGTTTACTTCAGTTTGGTCTGATACTTCTTCTGCTGCAGGACTATGAACAACCATACCTCTTTAATTATAGCATCCCTATGTAAATAAATATATATTATATTAGTGCGGCTCTAGCGGCCTGGTACTAGAGGAATATATACAAGAATATGTTCTATAATTTATTCTCCTTTTACTAATCGCATCAGTTGCCTACTGGGACAAATAAGTATGGTGAATAAAACTGGGAAATATCGGTTTTGAAGTAAATCTTCGTTTGTGAAACAACAAAAAATTTGTTATGAGGGAGCGATGCAAAAAGTTAAAATCATGTGTTAAAAGTTAGATATAATGCAATAAAAATAATTCACCTAACACTGGGTTTATAGGTCGTAAGAATTATTTAATAAAACCTACTATCGCCACTATCGCTTGATCTGCGTTTGGAATGTGATAATTTTTACGACCTATAAACATAGTGTTAGTTATTTTTTATTACATTAGTTTTTTTGTAAAATAAATAAATAAAATAAAATTCGGTATTTTCAACTTCTTATTCTTTCGTAAAGTAATTTTTGATAGAAGCTATATGACAACTGATTGCAGGGAAAAAAGCAAAAAGTATGAATTTTTTTTAATCGCTGAATAATGGATTTCACTGGTGCATTTTAAGGGGAAAACTTTCACAATCCAGATGTTTGCAAGGACACTACCCAAGAACATTAAGTTCTTTCCTTAATATTCAATTATTCTCATTTCCCTCATCATTTATGTCTTACTGCCAATTGAAAAACTTACTTTTGTTTATCATAGATATCAGAACTCCTATTTGCGTTATACGAATGTGAACAAACAGATTAATTAAATTAAATTTTTTTAATTAACAGTGGCTTTCTTTACTGAAATGCATGACGCTATTTCAGTTCTGATCTGCATTGATTGAACAATTAGGGAAATATTCCCATTTGATTTTAAATTCAGTTCTGTTACTATTCTCTGCTGCTATTCCTCTATGCGTTAGTTGTTTAATCTGCAGGTACCAATTATAATATTTGCAGACCTACAAAGGGCAGCAAACATTTAAATGACGAGCATAAAATAAATGTTAAGCATTATAATCTCGCAGACAGAGAAAGCGTGAAACGAGGTGGACAGAGTCACGGTCACCTCTACTCCACGAAAAAAGGTAGAGAACACCTTTGGTGGCCAGGCGACTCAGCATACTATGTTGGGTGGACGCTATGCAGAACATTTCTCCTACCATGAATAATTTTTGAAGAATATCGCTGTGCAGCGGAAGACATCGACGGACGCCAGCTGGATTCGTGCGGTGTGTCCTCTGACCTTATGAAAAGTGAGATGATGGTCTTCTTTTTTTTACGCCCGTAAGGACGGCGTGTTTGAGGACCCATTACTAGACAGTAGCCTGCAATTACTTATCATTTAATTACAGGTTTAAGATGATACACTCTGAGCCTCCTCCCTCGTCCAGACGTTCATCTTCCAGCCCTCTAGAATACGACCCCATGTCAGAATACCCTCTAGTATGGAGGGCACGCAAACATACCACCGAGCATCTGCTGATTTTCATGGTAGAAGGAGGTGTACCACATGCACGTGGTGTACCGTCAGCAGGCAGGACAAACCTGATGTCTGATTTATGACGGGGAACTGTCAGTGTGGGTGGGAGGCAATAAAATAGCGGCATTCCTTGTATGCTATGGATTCAAGCCAAGATCAAGATTTACAGCTGTACTTGCGCTTAAGATTAATTTACATTTTCAAGGTACAGCTTGAGAAGAGAAAAGTTAGCAACACCTAAACGTTTCCAAAGCAAACATTTTGAAAGCATGGAAGATCCGAAATTTTAACCATAAACATCTTTAAGCACACCACAGTGGTGCTGTCAAAAGAGCGCTGCAGTTATGGGTATCATTATGTGCCTATTTGAAAATCACTGCAGCTACTATGAGGTGTAAAAGAGGGATAAAAATTATGTGATCACAGGTTTAGATTTAGTTTAGAATCTTCGTTTTATTTATTTTTGCTGGATGAAGATTAAAAAGAGTAAGGCACTGGCTAAAACCATACTTTTGATTGGTAAGTAGTTATATTAAATATAGCCTCCATAGCTCAGTTGGTTTCGTTGGAATCTCATCTGTGAGGAGATGAACCTTTATAGGAGCTTTTCAATTAAATTGATTTCGCCAATCTCATATGGAAGGTAATGGGTTTTCGTTCTACCAAGAAGAGGAAAACAGCCCGTCAAAACACTGCTATGAATATTCCCTATTGTTCAAGAAAGGAACTGGAAACAATTGTTCTATAATAATTCCTTTGTAAAGTAGCATTTCTACCTCACGAGCCATTGGGTGTAAGAATACTAATATTTACATTAAATATTTACCATCTTAAAGTTTCAAGGAAAAATAACTGGATTTCAGTAATATTGTTTTTGTTTAATTATTTCGCTATCTTCTTTGTATCGTGTAAACAAATATCTCATTCCGATGAAGCTATCACGATACCTAAACTTATTGGTTATATTCCTGGTTTTGCTGTCGTTCATAAATACTCAGGTTTTTTTATATATATATTAAGGTTAGGTTCTAATGATGAAGATAAAAAGAAGCAAATGGGTTGTACAAACACTTTCATCCACTGGCATCCGAAGACAGGAAGATGAATGCCTGGACGACTAAAGAGAAAGTTGGAGACAGATGGGGGAGGCATAGAACCAAAATGGTTAAAGGACTTAGAATAAGAAGTAGATTTAACATATTCACTGAATTCATACGAATGCTCCATAATTATATTTAGTGCCTTTAGAGAATGGAAATATATACGTCCTTTAGTAATATCTGAAATTATTTCATCTCTTCCATAAGAAGGTCGGGTCTGTTTTTGTTAAGCAAAATATTGATTATCTCCTCTGGCTGTTGATTTAAATATCTGCACTGGGGCATTATTAAAAAATCATTTTACGGTAACAATAACTTCCACTTGAATGAAGTTTATGCTAATGTAATAAAATACAAAATCAAACTTCTAGTGCCTGCATGGCAATTGAGTATAAGCCTTCAATCTCCATTGAGTAAGGTGAAGTTGAAATAATACTCAACTCATTACAAACACAAGCGTCTTGATTATCGTTGTAAATGAGTAAGTGCTTCATAACGTAAAGTCTGTTACGTTAATGCATTTAGTATAAAACACAATCGATTTTAATATTTCATTAAATTCTCACATAATTTTACTTAAATTTACTTCAAATATATTTTAAAGAAAATTCAGAGGAATTGTTAAGTAAGAGCTTTCTGGTATATGCAGATTTTGTAATATAATAAAAAAAAAACAGAAAATTTTCCTTATGGTATACTCATAAATTGCTCACTACACATTCTTCCATTTTAAATGTAGTCAGCAACCAATTACGAAGAAAGTTTCAAATTAGATATCACAGAAGCTTACGAGATTGTGCTGAAAAGTTGTGATAATCACCATCAAAGAATTGACATGTCTTCTTATATATATTTAAAAGAAAAAGGACAGATTATTACAATTTGATGACACATGGTGGTTATAGGATTTTAAGACATGTTCTTTCTTATGGTTATCATTTTTGTTCTAGGTGTTTATCAAAACTTTTCAGCCCCCCCCCCCCCCATATTATTCAGAAAACTTCATTACAAAGAAAATAAATATTAGGAATACTTGTTTATATACTGTTGAGAAGAACTGAATTTTGGTTAAACAGTCTTTATGTAATAATAAAGAGAACATTTTAATCTCTGGCCGCTTTCATAATAAATGACATGCTGTTTAGCTTATTTTTCAATTTTTCAATTAAAATAAAAATAAGTTTAAACGTAGTATTAGCTTATTTTTAAAGTTCAAAGTGGTGCCAGTTATAGTACGAAATACAAGTCAGTTTACCTTTAACATATAAGAAAATATTATTTGTAACTTTTGGAGTATAGTGTATCTACCTCATTTTAGTATACTTATCATAGAATAAATTAACAAGAGAATTTAGGACTAGGGTAGTGTTATATGTATGTACAGTATTTGTATATTAAATAGGAAAAGTACAAAGCATTATTACGGTAACATTTATGAAATTAATAATATTTTAAACGATTTTATAAACTTCAAAATTTTTTTAAGAGCCAGTTTATAGGCCATCACACTTTGTTGTTTTTTCAAAAGAACTTACTCACAGCTAAGGATTTGGGAATACTTCTTGAATATTTCTGAAGAACAGCATTAAAAATTGTTATCTTCCCTACTAAACTTTCTCTCTCTCTCTTTCTTTTCAGTAACCTCATAATATACTAACTTAAATAAGCAAATTTATTTCCTTAATTTGAGAATAAACCATTTTAGGATTTGTTGGAGTTTCCTTTATCTTCTCAATTAGACATAATTGTCTTTGCTTCACGAGAACTGTGAATTGGTGGCATTTGAAATATTAATTTCACTTTGAGCGTGCAAAGCAAATCCCTTCAGATAAAGCTAACACAAATTACAGCATTAGAAATATTTAAATTATTCGACAACTTGAAATCACAAAGTATCTTATTTAAACAAGATTAAAATTCTGGAGCATGATCGACTCGAAGCTGTCTGATAGTATTTGCAACTTTTGACTTTTTGTTTTATTCGAAATTTGTAACGCACGTTATCGTCATCGATTTATTTTGGACAAATCGTGACAAAAAAAGTAATCCTCTACGATACTTCGTAGCCTTCGTCAAACAAACCGGTTTACATCAATTAGATCTTGTTAACAGGGTTAAAACTCAAGCTTAGATTCGTATTGCACTACTCATTTTCTAGTTTCAGACCAATGATCGATCTTCTAAGAATAAACCTCCGCTGCACGCATTGAACAACTTGGTTTGTTTTGCTAATAAATCGTATTCTGTTCCTGCCGGTGTCTCCGTAGATCCATCTTCATTTAATTGTGCCAAATCCAAATGGGAATCGTCGATGCCTTGCTCTCTTATGCAACGTTGTTTTATACAATGTAAGCGTCACTGGGTGTTCTTTAATAACCCACCTGTACCCTTCGCCGATAGCCTTATTACGTCATTTCACACCGATAAACGTTCTAGGAACGCCAATAAGCAAAATGCAAAAGTCGTGTCTCTTGCGAGCAAATGAGTATGGGAGAGAATCACCTTTCTCTTCGAAGTCAAGCCTTTACGTAATAATCGGTCGTAGAGAGTGAGGCGGTGTACTGGGGGAAACGAACTGAACCACTTGCTTTGGGATCTGTGGCAACGATGAAATTAGATTTTTTCGGTGATAACCACTAGACGTCGCTGTCAGTAAAGACCGTTGCCTCCTTTGTGTGATCGTTATCACTAGTCGCAGCTTGTTCACTCTCCATTACTTGGCCTTGTTAACATGCACGCTGGCGCACGAGCGTGGACTACGGTCACGTGGACCCCGGTGAAGTATCTTGGGACAAGCACAGCCCGCACAGTTCGTGTCGGCCAACATAAATCATCGCATTCGGAAAAATTCTCTCTCTGTCCTGCAAAAGCGCCCTAAGAGGAGGGGGTGTTGCGTGATTTGAGACCGGCAATTAGCCTATGAGAACCAGCAGTTTCGGATGGGTGGGGCAGATACCAAGGCTGCCCCGGAGGATGTGTTATCCTGCACAGCATCAGGCCGTCAATGTTACCTACAGTTCCTGATGATGACACGATCGCATATCCTGGCTCAGTGCGCTTGAGCCGCTGTTGTTAAGGGGGGGATTTAGCGAGGGAACAATCGAAGCGTGGGTGAACGAAAGCTGCTGCTGTTTTTTTTTTGTTTGTTTTTTTGTTTTGTTTTTTCTCCTTTTGTCGAGCGGTCGATCTGCAGCCGAACTACATCACGTACTAGTAGCCGTAATTCACCTTTACGGAAATACCCTAACTCCGAAAGAAAAAAAAAAAAAGAACGACAGAAAACTTTTTGGTAAATGGAATGAAAAAATAACAACAGAAAAAAAGAGAAGAGAATGCACGGAAGAATGGCAGAAAGAGAAAACAGAGAGACAGGGAAAGTCAGAAACATGCACACACATACATTCACAGATCTACCTGAAGAGTGATTTCGTCAATTTTTCCTTTACCTCTTGAGGTATGATCACTAACGAAAGGTGCAGCACGTGTTGAACTCCTGCCGACAACGCCAGCCAGTCGCGGCCCAGGTGTGTGACGGGCGCTTCACTCTTGCAACGAAGAAGCACAAGAGTAGAAGCGTGTTCGCAGTTTCTCCTGTCGTGTGGAGA
Source organism: Typopeltis vanoorti (assembly GCF_054136105.1). Classification (NCBI taxonomy): domain Eukaryota; kingdom Metazoa; phylum Arthropoda; class Arachnida; order Uropygi; family Thelyphonidae; genus Typopeltis; species Typopeltis vanoorti. The sequence goes on from NC_143564.1 coordinate 109,463,553, forward strand.
AGTAAGAGATGTTAGCCCACCCGTGGTTCCAGCTCTTAAATGGATCTCCATTTCCTTTCATGCTACCTAACGGTAAGTAATTCAAGCAAAATTGCCTGTCCCCATTAATACCTTGTGCTAATTACATAAAGGTGTTGTTTTCAACTTAGCAGTTAATTAACATTTAGTTTTGGTGTAACATTTAATGGAAGTTTTTTTAATATATTTATCTGTAGTTGTCGATACGGCAACCACGTGGCACAGAGGACACGTGACATAAAAATGCGTTGTGCGACGCGTAACAATATCAGCTGTTGTGCTCTTAGCAAAGTCCGAGTATTTTAACTTGTTCGCAGAATTCCGAGATGTATACTTTCGACAACCAATCAAGATACATTAAGCAGCTTACAACACCCTTTTTCAAAACAGAATATATTGAATAGAATTAATTTTCTTTGTCGCGGATTATGATCAATCGTACGAGTGACTTGATTTCATTAAAAATATTGTCTTAAGTTAGGCATCGAAAGATTAACAGCAGAGAGTAGGGGTCTGTTATATCCCTGTTTTACCTATGTTAACCAGGTTAAAAACTTTACATATTGATGTTATATTCCTGATCTCATTACATTATATAATAACCCTCATAAACGAACATCACATGACTTAGCATTCCAGATGCACCTGCATAATAGCTCTAACAATACAAAATATGCATTTTGTTCCGCCGATCACATATTACACTTTTAACTGTAATAAATAATATCCCTTTTAAAGCAAGGAGACTTTACTCATTTAAAATAACAATCGACTTTTTTTTCATTGAGTACAGACACGAACAATATTGGTATGAATATTGTTCACCGATGATGAATATATCCTACGAAACATCCTCTTTGTCCTACGAAACTCTTCGTGATAGATAACTTCTGAAGAACTGCACGTAAGTTTTAAGAATGGCAAAATTAATGATGGCGAAGAGAACTCGGATAAGGGAGGTGGTTTCCTGGATAGATATACAAGTGATAAGCTACGATAAACACAGTAGTCATTTGTTGCTTATCGTGGCTTATGCCTTACACACAGCTAAGGGACTGGATTGCAGTTTCGGAGTGGTCCTTTCATTTTTATCTTGCTAGACAGCTAAACATCAAGTTAAGAAAGCGCAGTTTTTAAGATCATTGCTATTGTTAAGTTGATTATAGTTTTCAAATATCCATTTCTATGTTAATGGTTTCCTCACTTTTTTATAGCAGAATTGGTTTTAGGTTTTAATCATAAGACTAGCTTTTTATTTGGGAGGGGAAGAACATTTAAAAAAAGATGCATTACATGCTGTTATGGGTAATCTCTTTTAACGAGAAAAAATGCTAATTGTCATTTGTTTCCGGTCGACATTTCGAAGCGAGATAGATGTGTTCCAAAATCAGACTATCATTCCTTTTGTGAAATAAGTTATACGACTGTGGCATTCAAATCAGAAATTTTACTTTGAAATGTTTAAAAATACTGAACAAGACTGTGTGTCAGTCCTAAGATTAACCACAGTGCGATTGAAGGGTCAACAACATTACCACGATTTTCGGAAAGAACAACATTTATTAATGTTGTTCAATTGGTTAGAACATCCGGACCTTTGGATAATGTGTTTTTTAATAATTATTGTTTTTCACAAAGAAGTAACTTAAACTTCAGTTCAGAATTTAAATATTGCGTTCGAAGAGACCGCTCATATAAAAACATCACGGCAGATACTTGTGTTGTACTATCTTCGTGATGCAACCAGATTGTTTTATTATTAATTTTACTATTCTGTCTATTTCTTGAACCCGTTTTACACATGATGATATCCACAAGTTTCAGTTTACCAGCTGCTGATTTTATACTTTGTTTTCTCTCAACGAAATCATTTTGACTTGTATTGTTTACCTGCTCGATTTTTACAGCGCATTGTGTGGAAAAGATCCCCATTAAGAGTAGGTTAGCGACACTTAAGGAGGTATACAAATCACAGAGATTTTTTTATGAAACATTGAAATAAATTTATCTGTTCAGGTTTTTTGAGTTTAAGGGGGTGTCGAGTTGGGCAATAATTAAATATTGATTATCATTAGGTGACACTGTCTGGGATTCATCGCGGGAGGTACTCGATACAACACCCCCCCCCCCACCACCACCAAATCTGCATTATGACATCCACCGCCCTAATATTCTTCGCTGTTAATTGCGTGTGTTCTGTGGCCAAATTGACTGCATGAGAGATGAAAAATCCTAGATTTGAGGAGTGGGGAACTAAAATACAGGATATTCAAGTATTTTAAGGACTTAAAATAGGAAGATATTCAGCTTTTACTTCAGCTGGTGTCCTAGACCATTCCCACAAGGAAACACCATAATCTCTCTCTCTGACAGGCTGGTAAGAGTTTAGAAACGACTCCTACAAGGCGTATAACCTGACTGATAATAGTCAAGTGGTATTTGACCATTGGCTTTGAAGACAAAAGGTTCTTAGTCATATAATATTATGTACTTCTGTTTCTGGAGTATGTTCATCATTTCAAACTTATAATACAGCACAGAAGTGTGGTGACGGTTAACACTAGAAGTGGTGACTGTAGGAATTAGCAATCGGATTTACACCTGCTGTTTTACTTCCCGAGTGTGAAACACTGCCTGTGGATCGACGTGAAGAATTATCTTTGTCAACTATGACCGAAATGTCGAACTTCAGCATGAAAGGAATTAAGATATTTCGCAATCGGATAACTTGGCTTTATTTCGTTGTATATAACCGGAATACAGTTTGATGTAACTGTAGCGCTTACTTCATTAAAATTCACTGTACGATTCTTTACATCGGCTGACTTGTATGTGTTATTAAATTACTCCAACCGGGATCCTTTCTAGGTCAAAAACGTTTCCCATTCAGGCAAATGCTTTGACCTAGTGGTCAGTTTAATAACTGAACGCTGCTCTTCCTTAGCTTATATAAAAGCGCGAGTACAATCCACAATGAATTATAAGATATTCGTCTATTTATGCTATTGTTTTGTATTTTTACTTCCCTTCTGTTTTGAAAAATGTCATCTTCAATATTACGTATATATAAGCTCTTGAGAGGTTACTTAATGTTGATTCCTGTCAGTGGGAGATTACTTATATCATTTAGTCCCTCATTCCTGTCTTCTGGCAGGGATTCTTTTAAATAGCAAAACTGTAATAACGCAGACTGAAAATTCTCACTTCAATTGAAATTTCCAATGTTTTTCAAGGATTCCCAAAGAATATCCACTCCACTGTTTCTTGCTTATCCTTGATCCTTTGTCTTATATTCACTTTATCCACGCTCTTCTTTGAACTCAAATTATTTGGTGACAGTTTTATACTATCAAAATTAAGCCATTTTGCGTAAGTATAGTGCTGTTTCCGTTTTACAACATCTTCTTGACACATTTGTATTATTACCGAACTGTGAATAATCCCAACTTTTAGCAATACTGAAACACACAGTCCTAAATCCTTGTTAATCTTTTAGGTATTCTTATAAGAATTGTTTAAATGAATAAGAGTGACCCATTGCTATAATTTAACCACAGGATGGGAGGAACGAGAAGACGATGCCTCGTAAAGTGGGATTACGTTAATAACTTCCTTTTAAACCAGCCAAAGCGGATTTCTGTTGGCTCGTTTCATTTGAACAGCATGGATGATTTTCGGAATGCAAGTTAATACTGCTGTTTTTCTCTCTGATTTATTGTTTAAGGAATATTAAGCAATTACTAAAATTCTCTTGAGTTAGCCATTCTGCATTACAAATTTTACCTTGATAGCGCATTTCGATGTAGAAGTTGATAGATATTGTTTACTTACCATCGTTTAATTCTTAATATATTTAATCATTCAAGAAACATAAAACAGAAATCACAGAAGACATTCGAAAGATACAATCCAGTTATTCCGAGCACAATCATTAATATCCATCAACCAATTCTTGCAACAAAAACGAAAGGCTGTAAATGTTCCGAGCTAGGCAGATGCTCCTGATTAGGAAATGAGATAGTGTGATAGATAGTAAGATTTTTAGATAACCAGTCATACAAAGGCCATCTGGTAAACTGAACACAGGAAGCTGACCACACAACGTGTGCCGAGTATTACACTTCGCACAGAAATTCAATAAAACAACGATGAATAAATAACCTTCGTGAACGGTGTGTTTTCAATGAACGAAAAGGTTGTTGTCTGTGGTGTTCTTGCTAACAACAACTGGCTGTTCATAAAGTAAAGACATAGAATTATGTTCCATATGTGATTTTGCATTTCACCTTTCAGTAATGCGGAAGCAGTGAAATGGTTGTTTGCTTTGACATTGATCACAGTACTGCGTAGGGTAGCTAATCCTTTGTACTCGGACTACAAATGCGGTACTTTGTTAGCCAAAATAATGGCAACCTTTTCTACCTTATGAATTAACAACTTTATTTGTGGAAAATTATGGATAAATTCACCACTTTCGTGAAGGTCAGTTCACTGTATAAAATGCGTATGATTGAATATTTTCTTTTTTACCTACTTGGACTTCTTTATTATAATTTTTTATTTCGTTATTTGAACGGTTCCAGTTGTCGGATAGTATCTGTAAAACATGGAGTAACAGTTTGCATGCTTTGTTTTATAATGTCAGAACGAAACCTTTATCGTTTCTTTTTGGCTCGCTCACATAACCAAATAGTCATAAAAAGAGAATGCGGCGATTCCTCGAAAATCGTGTCACTTATGTAGAGCTACTTAGCTCAATACCCAGGAAGGTCATATAAACACATGACTGGTATAAACACACGTCTTCCCAAATCCTGATTAAGAGAATATCGAATTATAATTGTATTAAATCAAAATTGCATTTGCCTAATATATTTTGACACTTAACCACACGAGTGCATCTTATGCACTCTATTTCGTTTCGTGTAGCTAATACGCGACCCCAGTAATGTGACCTTTTATTTCATTGCAAGTGATACATACACATTATTTAGGGTCACTGAGGGCTTCTCTGCACACCCTAGAATTATTAGGGAGAAACCACTCTTTAGTTACCGAAAAAAAAAAGTTATTCACATTTAAAATATTTTGTCGTGCTTGCATGTTATTTGTAAATTCCGAATTCTCTTCATAATTATTATCAATATGCTCTTGTAATTCGAAATGAATATTCATAAAAGGTGTTTAAGAAACAGTATTAAAGAGATTGTTGAAAGTTTTTCCATTAGTTATACTGTAAATTAAAGATGCCAAGAAATTATATTCTTCGTTTCATCCTTTATTCAAGTGTAAACAAAAAAAGTTTGCGTCTGAAGTAACTTCAGGACTAGGACAACTCGTATATAGAAGCTAATGCATAAACTTAGTATCCCATAATGCAAAGCACATATCCTTACACGCATGTATAATGGTTAATATAATTTCTTGGCATCTTTAATTTATAGTATAATAAAGTGGAAAAACTTTCAACAACTATCTCTAATCCAGTATATTTCAATAATAAGGTGTGACACATTTTGGCAACTCGCATATGGAAATATGACTTCTGCATTACTTCAAGCTTGGTATCACTTCTGGGTCTGGCTCCCACTGATAAGACCTCAAAGATCGAAACTGGATAGTGATCCATAACATTATATATGTCCGTAAGGATGTGTGCTTTGCATTATGGTATACTAAGGCAAGTGATGTGAAGTCATTAGCTTTTTTTTATACGAGTTGTCCCAGTCCTGAAATAACTTCAGGCGCAAACTTTGTTTACTTGCACTTGGATAAAGTATTAAACCAAGAATGTAACTTCTTGGAATCTTTAATTTATAGTATTAAAGAAAGTTATTGGCAAATTTTTCACATTAGCTTTATTTGATACCTCTTCAAGAGGTGGTAGGAATCTCTAACGAAAGTTAGGATTTATCCAATTTCAAAAATGAAGGTTTATCGGTTGATAATGAGTCTCAACATGGGTAACAACTTAGCTAGTTTAACTGTTAGAAGTTGAAGATGAGAATAGCAGTATTTAGACGATATAATTTTTCAAAGTCAGTTTGAATGAAACGCTTTCAAGGGATGATGAAAAAAATGTTTAATTATCTTGATAAAGTTCAGTGAAGTTTTAAAATGAATATCTCGATTAATTAATAATCAAAAAAGGAAACGTCCTAAAATCATCATCGCGGAGAACCAAAGAGAAAACCAAACTATCGGAACAACCAAAACGAATCTTAAAGGCAATATTTGTGAATATATAATTTCACTACCTGCTATGAACAATCGTCACTTGTTTTTTCGCTCTCTCTTTCTCAGATAGATACGAGCTTTCTCCTTACAACGAATAAAATATTGTTACATTTGCGCAAAGAACGAGCTAGGTAAGCTTAGAAGTGTGTCCTCGTACCATATATGAGAAAACCCCGCTAGCTTTCTGCTATGTTACGTGAACGATGCAACAAAACAGAAAGTGCTAGCGCCCATACATAAAACGTATACTAGTTTGTTCCATTACTCGCGGAGACATACTGTGTAGAGCCCGTTGCATGTACCTTCTCCAAGCAGAGAGGCAATATATCTTAAGCTGTGTACAAAATTCAGGTTTCGTTATGTAAGTGTAACCACAAGAAGGAACATTACTGTCACAAATTCAATAAAACCCATAAAGGAACTGATCTCGCGCATGGTGTGCTCGTGCACTTTACATCACACACAATCCGACCGATGTTCAATTGACTGGTATATATATGCCCTTCCTATAAATACTGCCGGTCATACTAAGGTAGAATATTGAGCTAAAATGGATCAGCACACTGGTCACAGATAATCCTGAGTTAGGCTGTGTGTGCAGTAAAGTCAGTCAAACTTCTTTAATATTTTCTTAGGATCTCACCGGAAAGAGAAATAAGTAACTATTTCTTGATATTTTACACCAAGTTCCTCTTTCTCCTTTCTATCCTGTATTGCCTTTACGTTTCAGATAGAACTACGTAATATGACATTGTGGAATTCTTCGTCTCTTTAGAGGTTGTGTGTGTGCGCGCGAGCATAAAAACTGCTTTTATAGAGTCGGAACTGTGCTCACATAGAAGGCATTCGTATATGTATGTCTGTGTGTGTGTCAGTTAGTTCTAAGAGAAGCTCGGTTTAATCCATGTTCGCTCTCAACTTAGACATTTTACAAAACTATCTTGTACAACTCAGAAAATAACGTGAATGCACCATCAAGGAAATTAACACTGTCCTTGAATTTCCAGCTTAGTAGCGCTTAAAAAAAAGAAATAATATCTGAAAATGAGGAAAATTTCTAATGCTGAGATTTTCCATTTGAAATCTATATGTGTGTTTGTTTCTTCCAGTGACGTAGAGAGGTACTCACTAGAATAATAAACATGTTCTTTTAAGGTGAAAGTTTCTTAGAAAAAACAAGAGGACACTTAATTTTAAAAAAGTCCTTTTGGAAGTTACTGGGCGGCTACGTTTTCTGATTCTTTTGTTGTCGTACACTACAGTTTTTGGGGAAGATAAGGAACACTGAAAGAGATGATAATATATTATTGAAAATAAATAATTAGCATAATTTTGGATTGTGTTCTCTGATCATTTAGACACTGAATAGCGTTTTAGGGAGAAGTCTTAATGGGTCGATTAATTATACATTTTCGGGATTTTTTTCATACGATAACTGTCATTTTGCAAACGTTAGTGGTATAATTTTATAATACGGCTCTTTAACTCGTAAAATCAATTTCAACTGGACGAATTATAAAAACAAAGAAGCGATTCTAATTATACCAGTGATTCAGGAAACTCAAGTAGTGCAGCCTTGCCTACGCTTTACATGAAAAGCGGGTTGTAATGCGTCCATTAGTTTTGAAAACAACTCACGATAATAACCTTAACTACTGGTATGGATTTCACAGTCGGTAGTCAATGTAATACCTGTTACACAAAATTAAAGAGAGTGTGGGTGCGATAAAATAAACAGGATTAGAGCTAAATTTAACATCATTTATTTAGGAAAATGATGCGAAATAAATCAAGTCATAAAAGAAGGGTTCAGATGAAAGTATTAAAAACAAAGTGGTCATTAAAAATGAAAGAGAAAAGGTGAAATATTTAAAAAATCTTTAGAAAGAAATTAACTCTTAATGAAGTAAGAGAATGTTCAATCCTATCTCTCACCCGCAAAAAAGAAGAGAAAAATTAAAAGCATTTTTCTAAACGTTATGTAATCCTGTACAAAGAATTTAGGTCGTTTAAAACCAAGTGGGAAATTTCTAATCAAGACCTAATAGGTGTAAGATATTTATTTCAAGTCACTCACTTCAGATAATCAATGACTTGTTGAGAAAAGTACAATAAGGTTCTGGTCTAGTTCTCTCTGCATCGGACATGCAGCCTGACCTACTCTGTACCTAATCAACCCACCCCAAGAGAAGAACAAAACTTCGCTCTTATTTCTCTCACGAAATCCAAAACAATTCCCCTCTAGTTTCACTAAAAGGTAATTATGAACAGGATTAGATCATGAATTTTCGCCTTGCCAAGAAGTAGCATGTGTGAAAAGTTCGTGTATTGCTACTTTATTTCGGCTATTTGACTCCACATCAAAAATCGAGACCGCAAGTGTGTTAATTAGCATCACGACTTTTCATCAGAGCACAGTCGGATATAAATTAATGAATGTCACAGTTAAGTGAATAACTTATTAATAATGTAAAGTTACTTGTTCTGTATAATGCACGTGGTTTAATGTTCAAGTGTTATTGATATTAAACAGTGATATATGAAACATTAATCAGGAACTAATGTGAATTCGCAGAATTACTTCTCATTTCGTATGAAGTTGTGTAAGGGAAATATCTGAGATTCTGAACAAATTTCTCATAATACACATTGCTGTTTACGTCTAAGTTCATAAACTGTAATAACGTAGGAGCACAAATTTTAATTGTATTAATTCAGTTAAATCGCTCGAAAATATCTGAAGCACTGCATAGTTATCGTAACTACGAAATACTAGGCATCAGGTGGTTTAATTGTTGATACATTTGAATATGAAATATCATTATCCAAAAACCTACTTTCAGTAAGATGGATCCATAACCATATCGCTAAAATGCATGACAAACAAATGGTTTCAAGCCACAAACTTCTATCGAAAAGTCACTGTACGCTATATAAATGTATATTCTGTATCGTATTGATAATTTTAGCATTCACATTTGTTTATAGAAATGAGACGTCTCTGATGAAATGCACGTTACTTAGCATCCCATGTTTTACATTTTCTACTGCATCCATTGCTAGTCGTACTAGCCAGCAATTGATATAATTTGAACTCAATTTTTTTTTATTTTTTAGTCGGTTAATAAAGGACGGCATGAACATCTACGTTCATATATAAGGATATGCTTACAGGTTTTGTATGTTAACTAGCGAGTGTATGCAGAAAATATCGTAGCACTTTAAGTATCTTCATAAGTGCACCATGTGAACAGTCTAATAGAAAGCGTGTGTCTGCAAGAGTGCAATTTTCACTAAAAAAAAACTACACTTCCTTGAACTGAGCTTTCGAGATGGGACAAAAATAAAGATTCTTTGAGCATTTACCCACAGTACGTAATAATATTTTATATGGAATCCCTCATTATTTATAATAGTTATATTATATGCTGATGCTTACCAAGGTATGACTATTTTTCTTAGACTATAATCATCTTTGCTGTATGAAACAAGCAAAGATATAAGCCGTTGGGAGGGATTTTTTTTTCTAAAATAAAATAGTATGATTAATAAGTTGAATTAAGTGGAATTTAGAATTCGAATTTCCGACATATCTTAAAATGTATTAAATATAAGTAAGTAAATCAAAATTAAACAAATGCAAGCGAACATAGATACGAAGAAATGCAGTACATAATAAGAAAAACAATAAATGACCTGTGCTCTCTTCTTACGTATGTAAGTTATGAGTGACTACACAGTAGTCACGTGCCTCTTAAAGGAGAAAAGAGATGGTGTAACTTCGTATGTCGCGACGACTACCCATTCCATCTGCAGTTCCAATACCCCCACTAGACTTTTTTAAACGATGTGCCATAAAACGGTTGTCTAAATCTCCCCTACCCTATAAGGCCTTTCAGTACTCGCGATTGTGAAAATCGCCAGTAAGCAGTGACTGAGTGGGAGAAAAGCGACAGAAAACAAGTGTATGCAACAGCTGAACAGAAGGCATTTGTTGTTTCATGATCCACAAGGTTCGTGTACCTGTTGAATGTTTTCTTAAAAAATACTAGACGCAAGTAAGAAATATGTCAGAATTTAGATTTGTATAATAAATAACAAATCTCATTTAATATAGTTTATTACTCCTGTGGTAAAATCTTCAAACATTTCTCAGATTTTTATTGTTTGAGTGAATATTTTTTATTACAACATCAACTTATTCACTGACATTTCCGTGCTAAAAATTCAATGAAAAACCAAATTAATTTTAAAGAGAGTTAAAACTCTTTAAACTTTTTAAGGAGTTAATTTTTAAAATTAAAAAGACCAAACTTATTTTATTGTATCATTTTTGAGTAACTGTTTATAATAAAAGCTAGAAAACTAGACGGAAAAGTAGGTTTTAATATGATAATCTAGGAGAAAAAAATTAGTTCTTTCGAAACTGCACAGTAGCATGCGTGTGCTCCGAACAGAAGGTTCAAGCGATGTGAATAAGAAAGACTTCACTCTCGACGTATTGAGAGCAAAATACACACTATAATCTTTCATAGTTTTATGCAGTCTCTTGGAGTATTCCAGCTAAGACAAGCCGTAGTCATTATTCCACAAATATTTACAAACGCCATTAGCGTGAAATGTTACAATCTGGACCGTATACTCAAACAGCTCATCGTTAGTTAGCTGTGCTTGAACTACCTGAAAATTACATTTGAGTAGGGTGCTTAAGTCACCTTTGAAAAAGACGTAGGTTACAGTATGAAAATACAAATCCTCTGTTTATTATACTTAATAAAGAAACATTTATTCTTATTATCATCCACATATGTCCATACTGTTATTACTTGACACTTGCAATAGAGCCGTTGCCTTTCGGACGTTATAATGTTAGAGAGACTTTCCACACACACTGCTTCCGTCCTTTTTATTGAAGTCACTGTAGTTAAAATCCTTATAAGATGGTATTATGCTTTCTAATATTTAATTTGTTAAGGAATTACAACATTTTCACATGAAAAGGAATTTCAGAAATATCTCACATTTTTTTAAACTTCATTTTCAAATACCACTTTTCCTGGATTTTCACGAAAATGCAGTTTTCTTTTGACAAGACCTATATACAATTCCCTACTTCCAGAAATTCTTAATTAATGTGTAAAATGAAATTTTAAATTTTATTTGTAAAAATTCATTTTATAAATTTTTACAAATTAATTTCGTAATTAATGTATACAATTTTGCTTTTCGATGCATTAAATTCTAATATGATAGTGGTAATAATTTCCAAGATGGTACTTCGCTGATGAATGAGGAAATGTTTCACATTCACAGAAGAGGAAATGCTGTGTTGGTTTTAACCACATTTTTTGGTAATATTTTTGAATAGTCGGTTATTTTGGAAATTAGCTGTGTTAACAAACCTGAGTACACAATGGGTCATTATTTATAGTTGGATTTGTCCAGAAAATTAGTGTGGATTAATAATTAAATTAGACGTTTAATAAATGCGTGGGTTAATGGATAGATAAGGCAAATCCTAAACATTTATTTTAACGGCAATAAGATAAACTGACAAGAAACTCTGGGAGAGTTAGCTTACAGGAATACGTGCCAGGGAATGATTTTAATCAGAGAATGATGCCAAATGCGATGATACGCCTCTAGGAAGGTTATGAGAGAGAAAGAAAGCAGCTGCAGTGTGTTAGTAGGAAACCAACCCACACAATTTTTAATGTGTGGGTTGCTTTCTCTACTTCCTTCATAAGTCTCCGACCTTCTACCTAGTTTAAGAAACGCCATTTTTTCCGGTTTCTTTTGTAATTACAAGTAATTAGGATTTTCAGTATGACACGCCAATGTTTTATTGTGAAAAGCAACGAGATTTGTGTAATTATTGGTAAGAAGAGAATGCAATGTGGCTTCCTAATCAGCATTCACATGCCATTAAAAAAATCAAGAAAAATTCAATCGCCACTGGTGCACGCAGAGGAGATGTGACACTGCATTAGTTGATTGATACCAGTTAAGCCTAATTACACCTTAACCTATCAAAAAAAAAAAAAAAAATTCGTTTTACTTAAGTCAAGAAGAAGACAGAAGCACTGACTTCTGTTTTTACATTAGCCAAACCAGGTTAAGGTCGAACCTTAATTAAAGTACCTTTCGGTGCCGCCTCCAACACGAAAACTGACTATCCTAATTAATGTTCAGAGGTTAGAACGTGCGGAGAAAACCCCATCAAACAAGGAAAAATATTCTATTGACAGAAAATAGTCATGACGTAGCCACACACACACACATACACAGATGGGGAATGTAAGGTGTTGCTACCGCTGTAACCGGACCCCCATATACCAGTGGCTAGCCGTGACCCGATCTAGCCATTGTCTAGGGCCATTTTATTTCACAAAATATCACACTTCATTCTCAGCTGTCAATATACTTGGGCACGGAACTACAACTTTATGACGTTTCTGTACGTCCCTCTTGGGTGAATGGACGCATTGATAATTTCTTTCGCATTTTGTTTTTGATGTCAACCCCACCCACCAAATGTTAAATACCACAGTATTCTAATACATTGGGCAGACCAGGTGTTCAATATTCCGTGGCCCAGATATCCAACGAGGCTTCTTCTGTCACCACATTGCTGTAACCACGAATAGTTAGCATACCTGTTCTACGATCAACCAACAGACAAAGGATTCAAATTCCTGCTGTATGGATGGATTTCTGCGATTTTCTTTAGGTGGGGGATTATCACTCCGCTTATTGGAGGCCTGAAGTGGCTTGAAAAGTTCCATGTTTGAATTCGAACCCATAGCTCGTTGATTGAAGAACTGTACTCTAGTTGTTCTTTATGGGACGCTGTATGGTCATTCCCGTACCTCACATAATTAGTAAAACATGCTCATGGTGGAATTCGTACCCCCTCAGTGGGTACGCTATCCACTCGGCCACCCAGACATATGTCGGAAAGGGCATATTTACACTCATAGGTTTTTTTTCGTCTTACTAATTAATCATTATTAATTTCTTTTTATGTACATGGTAACTAGTACTAATCATATTATTTTGAATATTTTAACCTACTGCATATGCTAATCGCTTATATGTAAATTGGTATCATTTAACCTGCAATGCAAGACCATTTCGTATTTCGCCACACCACCCTCACTTAAATACCTTTTCATAATAGTTAAGCGGTTTGTTAAATATACTTAACTAGCCGAAATAAGAATGCTCGTCTATTTATTCACTCTGAATTCTGAAGTTGTTGATCTTCAATGTACGTATTATTTGAATATAGAAAGAACGTCGAATATAACAAAACTTAATTATGTGATTTTCTTATTCTTTTTAAATCCGTTATGATATCTTCCTCACAAATGTTCAACTTATTCATAAAGTGTATATATTTACATGTGTATTTAAGAACTATGACGACCGTTCAAAAAAGCACATTATCTATGCAAATATACAGATTTTTTTTCTTCTGCGAATTGAAAGCTCAGATTTTTTTATAGTTTTTTTTTTGTGTGGGGTGATAAGCATATTATTTACATTGTCTCGTGAATTTCTTGACAATAAATTTACTGTTTGGAAAACGCAGAAAATTAAAAACATGATAGATCTTGCTGTCTGTAGTTGTAATCGCTGGGTAGAATATCATTTGTCCGTATCTGGCATCTTCAGCCATTCAGTTTTAATTTGAGTTACATCCGTGTCTAATTGCTTAACGTGAGTGGATACCCACACTGCAAATCCACGTAATGACCTCCCCTATCCATCCATTTACAACGAATGATATGAAAGCACAGGAAAACAATAACACAACAAGCAGCGCTCGCTGTGTGCTGATCGATTTGAATTAGACAGTGGCTTTCTCAATGCCCTCTTGTGGTAAAACAATTAGTGATAAGGTGACATTGTTATATAATCGGAGGAGAATAATGAGAAGGGAGGGAGTTAGTTGAGCAACTGGAAAGCGTGAAATAAGATTTCAATATATAACACTTCGATAATATTCTGAGGATTAAAATCGCTAGCAAATTCTAGCGCCATTTGATTTTTTGAAAAACAAAACAATTAGTAGTTAATATTTCAGAATTTTTTGTTGCATGAATTGAAGAGTTTCACACACATCCATGTCACGCATTCGAACCCGCAATCATCCAATCGATCTTGTTTGATAAAGTCGATTGTATTGAGCTGAGCAGTGACTGGAACTATTACCTGGACTTCGCTTTGTACGCGTCTACCTGGACGTGGAGACAAACACAACAGATAATGCCAGAACAACTGAAGCAAGTATGCTGTCTGCTAATTCTGAATAAGACTGGGGAAAACACACCTTTTATAAATGCTCCGTCTCGTACTACGACTGACCCGAAGCATTTTCCAAATACACAGCCCGTCGTTGTTCTGCTCACACGATTTAAAAAACAGCATTTTACAATTAATGTTAGCAGTCGCAAGTATATTTAATATACTTGCAAGTATATTAAATATTTCAAATCAAAATTTTAATGATTTCATATTGGATTCTTTCTTTTTCTCAGCTAAAAGTGCTATCTCAGCAAAACAGTATTCAATTAGAAATGTCAAGAAAACAAATCGCCATTAGAATTTTATTTCGTGTGTTGTGTGTGGGGAATGAATATTTAGGGAACATTTTTTAATTCTCGTGCATGGTCTGTTTCATGTAGAAACTCCGTAATCACAAACGCAGTTTCCAATATTCGGATAGAAATCCCAACATGCAACAATTAGATTGCAGCAGAAGCAGCCAAATCCACTTCTTGCTGAATGTAAAGAATATTGGGAGCGAAGTCCTAGCCGATATAGGAAAGAAATGCATGGTAACCTGATAAATAACAATTACCAAGGATCTTCCTAACAACACGTGCAACAGGAATTGTTTGAAATCATCCAGCTATGTGGCCGTTATCCCATCTTCCTTTTGTTTAATCGAGACGGATATTGAATACGAGAGAGGAAACATAAGACATTTGTGTATCTTAGAAGATGCAGAACATAATATGGCAAAGGAAAGAAGTCTAGCGCTTCTTATAGCAGACAGGCTGCTACAAATGTTTCGTGTCATTTTCTTCATCCATGCAAAGTCAAGTAGGCATGTCATTGATGATCCTTTAATCCGGCCAGGTCAAGCCGAAACATCAAAAAAAATCTCGCAGATCTGACGGAAAAACTCTCTGCATCACCGCCAAAGTCCAAATATACGGGGGCCCTAATCCGGTATCTTTCTCCTTTCCAGTCAGCTAATATGCATGATTTTTCGAGTCCCCGATAGTCCTCGGCGTATGAAGAAAGAGGGGAAAGAAAAAAAAAAAGCACGCGCGGAAAAACACGGAGCAGGATGCTCCCGCTCTCCGTCTAGTGAATACTGTAAAGGGTATACGGTTCCGTCTGGGAAATTACGGAGCCGCAAGGCCGCACGGCATGGTAGGCAAATCTAGCAGAAGTGAGGAAATAGACATAAATGTTTGAGTGATTTCCCCGCGGACAGATACCCTTTATACAGCTCGGCAAGCGAAGCCTCGCTAGGGTCTAAAGTGGGTGATAGACTCGTGCTGTAGAGTGACGCCTCACTCTGGATTGCACATGAGACCTTCGCTGGTATTTTTTTTTTATTTTTTTTATACTTCAAGAGAGTCAATTGTACAGCGGAATGTAACCTTGTGTCTGGGGCAAACGAAAAATAAAAAATAAAAAAAAAACTACTTTTGTATGCAAATCCGCTGCATTGCTGGTGTCCATGTCAGGAGGGGTTTTTGCCGATTAGAGGGGTTGCTGTTTAGAGAAACATGATAAGGATTCCTTATAGGATTATAAAAAAGAATTAGGTCAAGCAGGGAGTTTTGTAAATTTGTTCTGCATGCGGAGGATAACTGTGACCTTTGATGGTAACTTGTTGAAATTCGCAACGGCGGATGAAGCGAGATATGAATTTTGTAATAAAACTACGTTGGCTGCGTGGAAGAGAAGGGCGCTGCAAGTGTTGTGCGATATGGAAGAATCTGATTAAACCAGAAAAACTAGATTCCACGTTCGGTTCTACTAACTACTGAACCTTGTTGATGGAATTGAATAAACTTCGCGAATGCATCCTCCAATCAGAACAAACTTATAAACGGGGTGTAGGAAAGTTGTTGCATGTCAAGACCTCGAGAACAATGGAAATATTAATGTTTATTATGTTGCACACGTGTCTCGATATTTAATATTATAATTCGATTAACGCGATGTATGACAGTATTGTGCAGTATTAGCACGTTACATGCAAATGCGAACTGGATACGGTTTTGGGGGGTGGGGGTCAATTTTCTGTAGTTTAAAGACAGTTAATTGAAAGAGCAGAATAAATACAAATATTACAGAAATATAAAATTATTTACAACTATCTAGACGCGAGTCATTTAAAGTCTTAACATTTTATCTCCCGAAGATTACATCGCTCAGTTATTTTGGTACAAATGTAAAATTCATTTCGTAATGATTTATTAGGACATTATGTGTACTTTGGTACTGAAACAGTACACTGTGAAATAAAAAAATACCTTATTTTAGACTAGTCAATTTTCTTCGCCTGTAAGATTTACGCTACAGAAGCAATGCAAATTGATGTGTGTTAAAATTTCAATCCCAAGTATGAATTATTCAAAACTTTTTGTCTCTACTTCATTCAGAATCCTTCGAATCGCTTTGAACACTGGCAATTATCCATCTCAGCAAAGTGATTTTCCTTGCTGACTTTAATAATCGGATTGACCGCTGAAATGTCCTTTCATCATTTTCTTAGTTAATCCGTTAATCGTTTCCATTAATCCGATCAAGTTATTGAATAAATCTTGTGTAAAAAGAATATTGTGTGCCTTGCACACTTGCAAAAATAAGGCATATCGTAACTGGATTGAAACTAAAAATTGCTATCAACAGGCCTGTTCGCATCCCACTCTGGCATGAACATTTGCGAAAGTTATTACACGTAGAGAGGTCAACAGCTAACTTTTTGGGTTCCTAAAATAGCTTACATCAAGGTCATGTTTTCGTTCTCTTTACAACAAGGTTACCGGTTTATCTGATCTAACTTATTCACGATACTCGTGTGCTGTAGGTTTCCCTTGAATGGATGTACAATGCTAAACTATTCAGAAGCCAAACCCTCATTCCTGGTCCTTTGCTTAGATTGCAACTTCGTTTTCCCTTCTTAATGTGGACAATTCTTCTGAACTGTGTTCGAAGATGAATTCACCTCTCGCTATTCTTAAAAGAGAACCAAAATTTTACATTCGAATTATTCTCATTGTTGTCTCTTCAAAAATAATGTCAACAATCTTCAATAATTTGTAATCCAACGTGGGATCTGCTCAGTCTAAACCAGTATTCATCTGACTAGATCGTATTGAACCGATTCACAAAAAAACCTCTCTGAGTTTCATCAATTTTTTCCATGAAACCATCTTTACAAGGTATGGTATGGATTCGATGAGCGTTGTAAGGTGTAATTGACAGATGGCTTCACTACTACAATACAGAATACATGAATAACTTTTCTCACGGGATTGTAAGTGCGACTCTCACTTTCTCCGATGAAACTGCACTCCATGTCTCTTCATATGACAAATCCCTGAACAATCTGGATTATCTGAAATAGGTTCTTTAAACACTGATTTCCGTGATGTCCTTTTGTGAGAGATGAAAAAAAATCAACAACTTATCTCCCATTAAAGAAAACAAAGCAGCCTCGTTGTATTTCTTGCAATAAAGTATGATCTCGGTTGATTTACATAAAATATAAGAATCCCCACACTGAACCAGAAATCTGTTACAGAATTACGTTTACCTTTAATACTCATAAGCATAAATACATTTCATTTGCAGCTGAATCAACACTCAATCTTAGTTTTATTCTTCGCCGTCGTATGCAGATTATTTTTATTTTTTTGTCACTATGGTTAAATCTCCCGCAAACATAACGATGTTCACTTCGTGGTCTTAAATGTCTTAGCATCAATATGCACGATCGATTTCCCGTATGTTATCCGTGAAATTGGCATTTATTGGTAATAAATGAAGTATTTTTCTCATTTTGTTGTTACGTTTTCCTTTCTTGTATTGTATTCATTTCGAATGTTCCAACCAGAGTTCTCTGACAGCTAGCAATGCATTCATCATATTGAAGCCTGCCCCTCCTTTCAGGAAATCATTACTTCTGCTCTCACCTATTGAACCAAATAAATAAATGTTTCCTGGTGGCATCACTTAGTAAACGATATCTTCCAGAATTTCTCCCCCCCCCTGTCTTCTTCGTTCGGTAGCTAACTTTAAATGTTTCATTAATTTTTTATGCGATCTCCACCAAAAGAAAGGTTGTAAACTTATACGTAAACAAATCCCTTAACCCGTCCACGGTATTATTTATTTATTTTTTTTATGAACCCTACTCTATAAGGGTTGGAGAGCTGCCAAGGAGTTGCAAAGCAATCATGGGAATCATAACATTATTAACACATTCCTCTTGTAAATTTGAAAAAATTAATTTAGATATTTTCTTACGACTAATATGCATTTCCTCCGTAAATGAACTATTCATGAATCAACAGTCCCATTTCAAATGTAACGGAAGATTATAATTTTGCGGAAAACTTCATTATTTAATGATTACTAGCAACGTATGGGTTGCCGTGCAATTGGAAAATGTATTTGAATATTATGTAGAGAAAAACATTATTTTGGATAAAAAAAATATACATATATCATAATATGGAAGATGAAATAATAATTGTAAGATGCTGATTGCTCTTACAAGACAATGCATTATGAAAACTTATTTTAAAAAAAACAAAAAAAACTAACTAAACGACTGGTTTCCATCTTTAGGCCCAGTTGTTCCAAATTAAGGATAAGTATTCATGAATCTTAACAAGAGGAGACGTCGTCTGATATCCCGATGCATCGCTTTCATACTGTGTTTCGTTCTGTTCAAAACCAAGTTCATATTCTTGGTCATTAATTTAGATCCTCTGTGTTTGGGATTTATGAAAACTTAAAATAATCGTAACCGGAAAAGACGTAACAAAACATAATTTACACGCTGCTTTATTGTGTAACGTTAAAACTCCATTATCAATGGAAATCGTGTTAATATGCAGGTTTTTTTTTTTTTTTTGTAGATAATGGATACATCAATGTATCGTGTTACAAATGGTTGGATGAGAAAGGCTGTTTTCGCCAATTTTCTCTGAAAAATATTCCTTTTCTCGAATTCCTTCATAACAATGCAAAACTTGTCTTTTCTCCCAAGTGATGACACCAATAAACACCGACTCGAAATTGCTTGCGTACCACTCAAAGCCGAACTTCGTCCCCCAAACTTATTGCACTTCGAGTTTAAGGCCATAAAATCTCCAAGACGGAAAAGCCATCTAACGATTACAAAAGTTGGTAAGGAAGAGCTGCAGTAGTTCTGGATGCCACTGTACAACAGGAAAATACTTAGGCGATCGAACTAATTGCCAAGAGATTTAACACAGTCTCATAAAGAGCCACAGTAGGAAACTGAATTCTTTACATGACGAAACTTTTAGCTGGGACAAGGATGCTATTGAGAAATCTCATTTTGGTAGAATCGCTGGTTCCCACAGTCCAACAGAAATTCATAAAGAATGTGCTTCTCTTAAACCAATCGTATATTACATTGATTGCCATAGCTCTTACGGGGCATTCTCGTTTCGTTTGTAAAAAAAAAAAATAAAAAAATAATCTGATTTCTTGACAACACTTTCCTTTACTACCTATATATCTGGGTTAGTTTCGATATTTAGTTTTTATTTATTTTTATTTTTTACGAATATTTTATTGGCCCATTTTGACTACGATTAAAAGTTATTCTTGAACCTACAAGGATATGTCAAAATCAGAGTTAACATGCACAATTCGTAACGATACGATACACGGTTAAATAATGTTCTCCTGGCAAACAGCCATGTCCAAATTCTCTGTTGTAGTTGATTAGTGAATATCATGAGTTATCAATGGTCTGTTTTCATTAATGGAAAACGGATCATTGAAAAAGTAGATATTGTGCACAATGGCTATTATGAACAATAGCCATTTCATGGATACTGAGGCTATAGAATCAATACGTAAGGATCTCGCACAACTCTGTATCTGTGGGATTCCTGAACTACGAAATAATAGGCATTTGATAAAAGGATAAGTGGTGAATTCTAAGTTTCTTTTCACTGCGATTCCATCTTTTAATGACTTCAGCCACAGTTTTTTTTGCTTGCTTGCTGCACTCACACGAAATAACTGGTGACCACTAATGATAGCCTGCGGAAACAACTTGTTGGACGATGGTTAAGATTTCTTCCATATCTACTATTTTACACAAATTACTCAATGTGAGTTTCTTGCCTTTGTATCTTTCTCTGTCACTGGAGTGCGGTGTACGGATAATTTTTTTGCCATAATAGCACGTGTCCTGTCAGATATAAGACTAATTTGGAGAAAAATTGTTGAGGAGAAGGAAGTAATACTTCAAACTTTTCAAGAGGTACTATCATAGATCCTCTCACATCATACTACCACTTAAAAGTACATATCGAAATTTTGATGATGATGATAGCATCTCTCTGTATATGATAAATATTTTTGTCTCATGGAACATAAGCACCCAAGAAAGAGCTGCAAAACTAACTTATGTCTGGTCACATAAAATTGCTTCTCACCATTAGCAGGATAAAAATTTGAGCTTGAAGATATGTTTTAACTAATTGTTGTAGGTAATCTCTGTTTTTCATTTCTCGCATTTTTCTTCTTTTGTGGAATATCCGACACAAAATTCCCGAGTATTTTTTCCAGTTCATAATTGTACTACATGTCTAGCACGCATCTTACGAAAACGTTTGTCTTGTCTTTGCATACCTCATCAACAGGGTATTGTTTTCGAAGTAGGTAAAGTGATATTAACCGATCTACGTGCCCCGATTAGCAAACCTCCCTTTCATTTCACATTCTGTGTTTGTTGCTATCTTCAGCCTAAAACCCGTCTAAGCGACACTTAACATTATCTGACACAATTTCGCTGACTCCGGGAAGATCATGGAAATTATTTTTCTCTTTCGTCTTATGATTTACAATGATTATTAAATCTCATTAGGAGGTTTAGTACAAAGCACTTTCTCACTCAGGAGTTGTTTTTTTCATTAACTGAGTTCTCTCTTTCCAGCAAATCGCATTTCACACATATTAGCTCCCGCATCTCTCTCACGCCTCTGAAAGTTGTTACTACTGCTTCTACCTCTCTATAATAGGCCATTCATCTTGCCCTTTCCCCTATTCCTTTTAATCTACCTTGCTGAGAAACCTGGTTACCCTTTCTACCTGCAAAGAGCCGACGCAGACAGATAACTCAGGACAAAGTGATTTTGCTTGACATCAGTCTGAACCCGAGAGAAGGTCCAACCGCTTCGGAAGTAGCGGAATAGTAGTCTCTAAAAGTCCAAAGTAGTTATTTATGTGAATGATGTAAAAAAGAACCTTTTAAAATTTCAAGCCATTCCCTTGAGGTCACTTTATGTGGTCACCTAAATATTTCCTATAGTCAATGGCCGTCGACCCGGAACCTACTTATTCACTTGGGACTAAATAGAAGTTACTAGTGGTTAAGAACAAGGCGCCCGCTTTCAAAAGTCGCATTTTCATCACCATCTGTACAGCGTCGACAATGGGTAATTCAGGCGCCAATGTGCACCCGAGAGCTTTAGTGCAAAGTGGTAAAGGTACTCCAGAGACCTTAACAGGTCATACGCAACTCCTAAATAATGTGGCATTTTGATTCGTTAGGGACATCGAGTTAGTATTTTAACACCACCGTCTTTCGTTTTCGATATTTTTAGGACGTATATATCGTACGTAAACTACTATAGCTCTTCAAATTTAGAACCGATCAAGGACGAAGTAAAAAAAAAAAAAAAAAACTTATTGGCAGGATTAAGATAATTTTCTGTAGGATTTTATTTGCTTCTTGACAACAATTCTGAATCATTATAAATAACTTAACTCCTCATACAAAATAACGAAATTCAAGACGAATTTAAATAAATGTGGGTAATTCAGCTACTTTTTGAACACGGAAGAAAATGGAGTGAAAGAACAAAATTATTGAAGCTGAAATCATAGAAATTAAATGTAATGGCCATTATTTCAAATTCAGTAATGGATGAATTAATTTTAAATAGTCGTGCTTCTAAAGTTTGCTTTAATGTCATTCCCACCCAGCAGAGGCAGTTAGCCTGTTGTACACGAGTATCGTCGGTGGATTAAAGATCATTTATTCGTCAGACTCTGCATTACAGACCAAACATGAATAATTTTCAAACCCCTTCGGACCTCCAATAAATAGTGGTGGCTTTGCAATGATAGCAGCTTTATACAGACGATGTAAAAAGATAGGAAATTTTAATGTTTAAATATATAAGTTAAAGCATCGTAATATTAGAATTCGAGAAATGGAAATACATTGTCTTTTAAGATTTGTTTGACGTAGAATGTGAATAAGATATTTATCTTTAGTCCTTCGATAGAGATTAAAGGTACAAATATCTTTAATTGATCTTAAGATAACCTATGTTTTTAAGTAGTATTTTAGATATTTTAATTTTGCTGTAATGTTGCGTATCAAGAAATACATAAGTTTTCCGAGAAATTAGCTCACCCTGCATGCTGAATGCATTTCTAATGAATGACGATCTTCTTCGCTTGAAATTCTTGCCCAGAAATGTTCCTTTCTAATTATGCCACTCGGTACCGTAGTCTCCATCTCAGAGATCAGATTAATAATTCTCCGCCCTAAGAGTTTTATTGGTTTTGACATGTTTTGTCTGCCAACCAGAGTATATAAATAAAACTATCCTGAAATCCAAGTGCCACTCGGGTCACTCCTTCTCCTCTTCGGGAAAATACCTCATGCATTAAAGAATGGGGTGATTTGATGTCAATGGAAACAAGAATAATCCACTAAACTTCCGGTTCTCAAGGACATTTCTAATCAAACCACATGCAAGCTTATTACAATAAGGAGTACTTTTTATTATTTTACGGTATGGCGCTACTTTTCTGTCAACAGTAATCATCTAAGATCGAACTTCGCATCAATCGGCCGCTGCTATTTTAGTGTCAAGAACACGAATCGGTTGGTGAAGAGTTCAGATCACATCATTGCTGATGTTCTATGAAGTTTTTTTTTTTTTTTGTATTCTCAGAAATTCTTCATGCTATTTGCACAACTCCACAAAGACAACTTTATCTGGGATATTGAGGTCTCCAGTTGCAACTAGAAATTGTTCCATTCTACAAGACTTTCGAATACCTTCACTGTGCGATTTGGCTCATAGAAAATGTTAAGTACACAGGAATATGTCAGTTACTTATCATTTGCGATCACCTTAGCTTCAGTTCTGAAATATACTTTTATTTGTGAGAACCAACAGATGCCCCAGAATGATAAGAGCATATTCATTCTTGTGGATTTCCAGCTTGGTTGACGGAGCGGTTAACGTTCTCGCTCTCCGATCAGCGGGTTCGAATCCCGCCATGGACATGGATGTTTGTGATTGTCTTTATGCAGAAGATCAATTTCACATCTTGGTGTGAGATGAAGATCCATCCTATATTCCTGAAGTGGCTTGAAAAAAGTTCTATGTTTGGCCAAGGTGAACATTAAATTTAGTCTGGTGTTCAAAAAGTGTGAAAGTGAGGCATAATTCAAGTAAGTTCAACAGAAGGAATTTTTGATTGCCGCAAAGATGTTCGCAAACAATGCAAGAAAGATTGCCCAATAACCAAGTCGAAAAATTTGATTCATTCAGAGAGAGAGATGCTGAATTATTCAAGCTTTCAGAAGGTTGAAATTTATTTTTTGTTAAATAACCTCCTCATGCCCAAATATTTTATCAGTAAAATGAGAAACATTTTTATATAGGAAACGTACCTCTAAAACGAGCTATAATGGAAACAAACAATCTGCATATTTAAACATTTGTCTGAAATATTGTAAAACACTCCAAAATGCATCCTATATATAAAAAAGGCTTGTTCTTGAAAATCAATTTCGCTTTACACAGACTAATAACTGCAGATAATGTATGGTGCAGTATTGTAGTTGGAAATTAGCACAGTGTTAATAAGTTGCCTATAAATATAAGAAGTAAACAATGATCTGGGTTGCGTGCGTGCTTATCACATAACGTGACTTGCTAAAAACGTATCAGAAATCAACTCGACTTGGTAACAATTAAATAATCCAGACACTGGGAAACGAATAAATCTGCACGGAATTTTTAAGTAATATTTGGATAGTTCTTTAAGGTAAACTACACGAAAAAGAATACTAACTCTCGAATCCTTATCTACAGCGATTTGAATGTAAAAAAAAAAAATTACAATTAGGATGTAATTTCCCATCAACTGTTCCTTCAACATTCTGGAAATAATTTGCTGATCTCTGAAGAATTTAAAAACAGGATATTTAAGACACTTGAATCAGAGAGTTGTTTGTAATGCTTGTTCGCTGAGTTTTTTCCACAAAAAAAGAAAAAATATACTTCGGAAAACAAGCCAATAACTGTGAAAAAATATTTCGAAAATATTTTAATTGCACTGTTCGATGTCAAAGAATCCCAGTGAGATTTAAAAAAAAAAAAAAAACTGTTTTCCCCTTAAGCATAGGTCGAAGAGTTCGTATTTCTGTTAATACGAGCTTTGATTTTCTACTCGCATCGATCTGTATAACAGCTGTCAGCTGTGACGTCATTAGTCGCATTGCCCGATGCCTATAGTACAGTTTATTTATTCCAAACATTACACAATTAACGGATAATGCAACAGGTAAACAAATTACTACAGCGTGTGGAAAATAAAGGAACAGTTTTAAGATCAGGTAAGATGAGATAGCCGACCATGGAAATGTGGGTTTCATTGTTTGCTATTTTGTTCAAGTTCAAAGGGTAATCTGGTTAACTGTTCTCACAGCATCGACGAAACAGCGTTTCTTTGTGAATCCCGAAATTACAGATACCGAACAACAATTTTTGTTGTTTGTAAGAAATAGCATCATGTTTATTACTAAAGGATAATCTAATAATGGCAGATAAGATTCCCTTAACGGAGAATGTTAATTGCAGGGTCAATAAAGAATATGGGGCAGTTTTGTGGTCGGAGAAAAAACTTAAAAAATAACCTTATGCCGTAAGTAAATTTTTTTACCAAAATGACTCATCAAAAAATATTATCAGTTAGTGATTTATTATGAACAACATAAGGTTACTTTTATGTAAATTCTACCCAACAAACTTATACTATTCCAGCACCTATAAGTGATATGTATAGGGCAGACAATCCGATATTCCCCTTCTCGAGACTAAAAATTGCATGCAGTGCAGTGCACTATGGTATTGACATGGCTGTTTTACTCTTCAAAGAACAGTCGATTCATTTGACGCAATATTTTTTTTACCTTTGACGTTAGAAACTGCAACACCACGCAAGCTGGCACATTCATAGCCGATGCAGTTTTTGTCTTTTTAGTCTCATGCCGATAAGTTATCTTTCTTATAATGCAAACGACTTAGGCTGTTATGCTTTTGAATGTAATTGTGACTGCTGTTTGACACCAAAAATTGTCACAGAATCGAAAATATTATTGCCGGCTAAATTACACAGACTTCTTTAGTGTGCTAACGAGAAACCTTCGCTGTATAAAGTGAAACCTCTGTAACCACCATCATCCCTGGAAAAAGAGAACAAGGTTTTCACAGAAGAGTTACTGAAATGTCCGTCCGGAGTTTTAAAATAGGGACTCTCATTAGAGATAAATCCAAAGTTGTAAAAGTAAGCATTCCTTACAGTTATCGTACTATCTTAATACACCAAATTCCTAGACAGTGATCACTTGAAATTGCCATTGAGCCTAACAGAATTTAACAAAAACAATAAATATTGATTTTTTTTAATGTCTTCGAGACGAACCGACATACGTAAAATCATGAATTTATTTTCATGTACTTAACATTACCAAAATGTAATTACAGAATCATCTAATACACACGTTTGTTAGCCAGTGAATGTCGTTCGTATCTGAATATCCGCAAGGGATTGAACTACAGCTGATAAATCCCTGCTAGTGTTAAAAACGCCTTTTCCGAAATCACTTAAAGGTAGTCAAAGATACTTAGATTTATATTAAGGAAAGCGCCTGCATAGTACAGACCATGGTTATTTGGTTGGAGAGACCAGGTTAGAATCCTTCGAAGTATATATACAGGGTGTTCGGGATAAATTTGACATATTTATAATTAATTATATTTTTCCGTAAGTTACATGTATTAACACACACTTCTCTTCATTTAAAAGTTTGGACCCTTCTTCATTCATATACAAGATGTCAGAAAGGATGGATAGCTGGAACCCACCTGAATCATGGAAGAGAATAACTTGTATCATGATGATTCGTGCCCGCCATCAAAATAAGGATATTACGACTGCTGCCCAATGCTCCCTGAATACTGTAAAAACAATCAGGCATGAACTAGAGACTTGCAATGGTGACTACGAGGATGTAGCAAGAAGAAAGATCCCTAGCAGACGATCTGATTGCGTTCGTACAGCAGAATTCCTCGCAAATCTGCAGGAACAGGTGTTGAAGAACCCTGGCATTGGAATTCGGGCTTTGTTCGTGGAGTTGCTAACTGTAGTCAAGCCCTGGATAACAAGGGTAGCCAATGGTAGGCCGTATGTATGGCAGCAGGATTCGACCCCTTGCCACACCTCTGGGAAAAGTCAAAAATGGTTGTCTGAAAATTTCTACGACTTCACCAGTCCAAATGTTTGGCCTCCAAACTCCCCAGACCTTAACCCCATGGATTATTTTGTATGGGGCGCAGTTGAAAAAGACACCAATCGCACTTCCAGTAATACAAAAGCCCAGTTAATGGATAAAATTAAAACAGTTTTTGCGGCCCTTCCCAGGGAGACTGTAGCATCAGCTTGTTCGAGGTTCCGAAGCAGAATTGAAGCTGTGATCGATGCTAATGGTGGTTATTTTGAGTAAATCTTGTTGATAGTATTGTAATTAACTCTGCCTGTAATGTTTTTTTGTCAATTCATTAAATTTAATAGATACAAAGAAGATTTTCTTTTTCCTTACGAAACTGTCAAATTTATCCCGAACACCCTCTATATATATATATATATATATATATATATATATATATATATATATAGTATTCATTCATTTATTTATTTAAAGACCAACTGCGAGGTTGTGCCCAACATTCATTGCCACATTTCGTTGTGGCGATGCAAGTACTGGGGCTACAACGAATCTAAATCACTTTGCTACTTCTCCTTAATTACTGTTTTAAGTTAATTATTAGTTATTATTCTAATATATAATAATGCAAAACGCATTCGTCTCCCCCCCATGCAGTTTTAGTTACAATTGAAGAACCAATCATGATGTGGCGCATCCGAAAGTTCTAAATCAAACAGCCATCAAGATCAATTTAATTTTATTAGAGATTCGCAAACTTTAAGGACTTTTTCGTTTTTATGTATTGAAGTCAACATACAATATGATAAAGTTTCAAAACGTTTGATTTAATCAGAAATGCCAGGCGATGCATCCTTTCAAAACAAGATTAAGCAATCCAGAAATTAATTACAGCTATTACAATGTCCGCCTCAGTGAACTGTTCCTCCTTGATTTCTGTGTCACTGCATTTTAGGTCTCCTCACTTGAGCATACTCTCCCATCCGCCCTCCTCATTCACGTGAACACGCAAATTCAGTTCCCCCCCCCCATACAAATCGAAAGAGCACGTGTGTTCACTATGCGAATGATCTCACCTGTGTGCAACTGGACATCATAAATTCTGATCTCATTTCAAACACGAAGGAAGATTAGTGGATTTCGTGTATATTTATTACAGTGACATTCGAAGTACAGATGCACAATTCGATGCGTAAGTTGAACGTAAATGATTACGAAATCCATTTTTAGGCTTATACCGATTATGATAGCCATCGAGATGAGTTTCCACTTAGCTTCCAGTTCATTTATGAGTTTCATCATTAGCAGGAAGTTTATCTCGCTCCAGCGTTGAATTTCTAATGAAAGAAGATTAACGAATTTCTAATAAAAAAAAAAAATTATTACTGTTTGCAATAAAATTTGGTCTGGTTACAGAAAATAACTATTCTTTGTGCTATTGAATAATGTTTGTATAATTGTAATTTTTCCATAATCTTAGTCACAAATTTTTGTGACTAACATTGATATAAAAATGCTAAAGTACTAAATGCTATTTAATAGCAGCTGTTATTGACAATTGTCAGGATCCAATAGGCGAAATATCGTTGGTAAATTTGTACGGGTTTCTGTACGCCCCCAGTATGCTAATACGCACATGTTCCCCGACACCAAATAATGAGAAACATCGACTCAGACAGATGGCTTTTAGGTTTTACTCAACACGTGTAGCAGGTGAGAACCCCAGGACATATTTACAGAATGCCGGTTGGTTTCGCACTAACTGGTGACTAAAAAAGAGACTTTGGACTCCTGCGTCTGTTACATATGGTACAAGGGGACACACTATAGCAGGGAATTTTCACAACATGACAGGTGATGGATGTCTCAAGTATTTTTTCTTTCTTTTTTATTTTATTTTATTATTATTATTATTTTTTTTTTTTGAATGTCAGTAACGGTGTGTCGAGCTCTAAAACTACGGATTTATTTAAAGATTTATGTTTTCATTAAAGTGGGCTTATTTATCGATGGCGAAAATTTTCCTAGCATTTTCTGAAAATCCAGTATTTGTAGATCAAGTATAGTGGAAAGTCTAAGAGTTAGCTAATCGAAACCGAACTTCTAGAGAGCAAATACAGTAAAACCTCGATATAACGTACTAATTCGGGCGAAGAGGTGTCCGGTAAATCCGAAAGTCCGTTATATAATAAAGTAGACTTTCCGAATGCTAAAAAATTGACAAATTAGCTAATTTACATGTTTTACTTATGTAGAAATTTTTTATGTAATTAAAATTAAGTACTGTATCTATGAAAAGATTAATTTCACTGAAAGGTTTTCTATATGTATTGCTGATAACCTCACCGTGGTTTTGAGACCCGAAAAAACAAGTCTGCGATCTATATCGAAATAAATAAACACATTTTTTCCCCGAAAATAATCTTTAATTATATTTAAATAAAAAATAAACAATGTTTCACATGTGACATACAGACCGGAAATTTTGTCCGTTAAATCAAGGTCGGTAAAATCGAGAGTTTACTGTATGGTATTTTTTCAAGCAATTTGGGCAATGAAACACCTGAAGACTTTCGTAAACATATCTACAGTGGTATTTGAACCTACACCCTCTTGATTTGAAGAGTTCAGATGTTGTTTACTCGGCAGTTTGGTATTTCATTGGCCATTCGTAGCTTATTTAAGTTGACGCGATGATTACATAGCATTCCATTATGAACCCATCCGGTGATGTACTGACATAAGTGAAATAAAACACGGATTGTATAAACGTCTTCTAATCTCAGTGTTCACAATTTTTCCTTTCAGAAACTGTTGGTCGTGTTAAGTGTTTCTTTGAACTGCGATAATCTATCTTTTCTACAGTACGTCCAAGAACAGCTGTTACAATTTCTGAAATATTGTTTCTCTGACTCAATGATAGGCTTCCTGACGTGTCTTTAGAAATATATTAATGAAAAACATGCAACGTTAAAGTATCACATCGACAATATCTTCTTATAGGCAGCTATAACGTAAAACATGGTGCAGACAATGTTTATTTATATTTATATAATGTTTATACTGACCAACTCCTCCCAATAAAAAAATTTGCTCAATCGGACGCATTCATATAAGTGAATGCTCCCACATACACATGAAACTCACGTGCCGTAGGCTTTGCATTAACTCGTGTTTCAGATTAATGAGGAATTTTAGATTTGCGGAAAATATTTTTAAAAATAAGATTTTTTTTTAAAGTGTTTTTTTTTTGGGGGGGGTATCCTTTATAGGTTGACAAAAAAAACCTTTTTTTTTCTATAAACAGCTAAAATCAATATGTTCAATGCTCTTTAAAAGCGAGGACTATTTTTCAGTATTTATTATTAATCAACGAGGTAAGTTACAAGTCTGTTTAGCAATGAAATCGCATTCCGAAGTTCCATTTCATGGTCTAACGGGGCTGTAACGCACGAGACAATTTTTATGCCGCTTTTCTACGAAATCCATTTCTTGAATTTCGTGTGCTTATATGTATTACGAACGAATAATATTATCTGGAACCAGCATCAGTATTCAACCTACTTTGTAATTCCCCTGTTTCGATGCCTTGAATGTAAAATAATAATTAGCAGCTCAGTTCCACCCGATTGAAATTATTCCGTAATAACAGCGGAACAAGGCCCGTGTTTATAGACTACTCTGTAAATAAAATGCCCTCTTTAATCTCATTCACGAATTTTGCAACTGCATTAGACTTCCCCTGTAGGAAAAGGGAAGGCCTACGATTGATTCCCCCACTCTTTGTATCCCACAGGGACGTTTTTTGCCCTCGTTTAAGCAGGAGTACAAAGGAAGGGAGACGATCCCCTAGTTAGACCCTACGTTGATGTTAGCTGTTCAAATCCCCCCTGTCTGAAAGCAGTCGTGGGGAGGGGGGGTTGAATGTGGTGGGATCACAGTGAGAATAGTTGAATCCACGTGACGACGAACCTACAACAAATAACCCTACATGTTCGTGAGTCTAATTACCTGCTGCACAGCGGAATGACTGATTGGTGGCGAAACGGTCCCATGTAGACAACAAGATTGGGGTAATTTTTCTTATCAGGTAAGCTCGGCAAAAAATAATTCTCGTAAAGTGTATCGTCCTTGTGGGACCAGAATTCGACCTGGACGGCTCCGGGAGGGAGGAAGGGAACGGGTTAGGTAACGACGAAGCAAGAAGGGGTACTTTCCATTGTCCACTCTGTTTTGTTTTAACGCAATATTTGACAAGTAGACATTTTGTTAGTCCCTCACAGCCAGTTGAATACTAATGGGAATGATGATAAGCTGCAACCTTTGGTCGGTCATCGATGCTATCTAATAGTCTGTGCGGAGATTGCTTGGCATTACTCATTATTTTTTGCTGCTTTTGTTTGCCTTATTCTAATTAATCGTACTTGGCGAGTATCCCAGTGAAAACTACGTTTTAGATTTCCCAGCATGTTAAATCTTATTTTTTAAATCCTCGTTTCTGCTTTAGTAGAGATAAACTTGTGTGCAACATCTTGCAGATATGGCGACTGTCAATAAAGATCAGAAGCAAGTATTTGAATCCAAGGATGAACACGATGATGTTATATAAAATGAAGCACACGCTATGCAATACAAGCTTATACAATCCATCGCGTTGGCGATGATTACATCGAACAACAGCATTCTCATCGTTATCGATTCACCCACATTTCCTTCAATAGTATGGATTGAAGGAAATGTGGGTCATGGATCATCTTATCGTCACCCTACTCCCAATGGGTGACGATAAGATGATCCATGGACTAGTTTCAAAGATTTACAGTCACTTAAGACTTCAAAGTTCAAAGAAATATTTACTTACTAAAATATAGAACCGAAGTAAATTTTCGAAGTTCTTTTTAAATTTGGCGATGAAATATGGATGGATCCATATTTTATAGCCAAATATAAAAATAACTATCAACCATTTAATGATGAGCTTTCGTTTCTACTTGAGCAATCTGCAACAATAAATAACACAGCTGCGAAAATAGTTATTTTATTTGAAATGTTCAAGTATTTTAGTGATTAAAAGTGATTTCCCTTTCTTATAGTTGAATTGTTCAAGTAAGTTACTTCAGGTTAGAAACATATTTTAGCAGACTGGTTCGAACATACACTCTTAGAATTAAAATTAAAGAGAACATGGGGGTATGGACGATGGATTTGCAGTAGTGCATGTTCAAAATTAGGTTAGTAAGCAAATGTAGATGCCTTTCAAATGCCTCGATGCTCCTGCCGAGTTTTCTTGGATACTTGTTGGAAGATGTCACCAGCGCATTAAGGTGATTTGGTCTTGACACGTTGGCATAACAGTCAGTTTTACAGTGGGTGTAACCTATAATTAAGTATTCAGCTCTTTCTTATTTTGCATTGTATTCTCCAGACCCTGCGACTCCTCCCACGGTGATATCGCTTGTTCGAGGAGAATTTCGGATAAAAACAAATTTTACTTCAGAATGCATTCATCTTTGGAAAGAGGGAGGTTAGGGAGTCATGTTCCATTGCTTTCATGTTACGGGGCGTTAATAATCAAGTCTTGAGAAATATTAAAAAACAACAACTATATCGCCATGCCTAGAACTTCTCCCTCGGAAACTCATGATTAATTTATTTTAATTATTTATAAAGCACTCGTAATTTTGAGCTATATAATGATCTTAATGGAAAGTGTAGAATGAAGAATTTTCTAAATTTCTGTATATTTATCATCATCGAAATATTATTGCAAGAATAAAACAGTTTGTTCTATTCTTACATTTAGTCCGTTATCAGTAAAGACAAATTCATTGCGCAACAGTTCTCTTGATATTTGCAGATGAGATATCCATTCCATTTTCCTCACCACGTACACTCTTTAAAGATTTCCAGCAACAACGACAAAAAAGATCTCTTACTGATTTCTTGCTCAGCTACGAACTTTCAGGTAAAGTAGACACCACCCAGTGGTCGCTTATCGATTAACACTTTTAATAATTTATTACCATCTCTGAGTGGGAGGTAACAGCCGCTTCACTTTACAGCCTCCAGAATTTTCCACCAGTCTCTTAGTGCTGTTTTTTTCCTTTATGCATGAATCGCTAAGTTGCAAACCATAAGAGTTAAAAAAAAAAAAAAAAAAAAAAACCCAAGTGACAAATTGTTACAATTTATAATTTACGCTAAGGACAATAATCGCATTTTAAAGAAATAGCCACGTGTTTTATGGGAGTGCGTAGATCATTCAGATGAAGTGACTTTACGATTGCTTGTATAATGCGGAGCATATCATCATTAGCATGCATAACAATATTTATGATAGCTGCTTAGCGGCGCCCGTTAAATGATTCTAAAACTAATTTGAATATGGTAATCTAATTTATCAATTGCCATTGGACTTTTTTTTTCATCAATCAGGCCACACAAAGAACTTAACTGGTTAAGAAATCATAAACTAGATATAATTAAGAAACAAAACAGTCTTCCGCTGTAACTACTTTGTTGATCTTTGATAGATTCCACGGCGAAGAAGCCTGGCAAGAGCTATTTCATCGGATAACTGAATTAAGCAAAGGTATAGTTCACAACTAGTGACATTTCTTACAGGATTCATTATTTTGCTCTATGAGTAAAATTTATTGTTGTTGAAAGAAGATAAAAAATAGTTCCGATAAATTGATTTCGATTAAAAAATGATTTTAAAGTATTATTCAAATACTGGACATCATTAATCCACATATAGCTTCTCTGTTATAAGAGATAACTTATCTTCTGAAAAAGGGAGAATTACACTTTCCCTTGTACTGAGTAAGTTAACGTAGTACCAAGGAAACAAATTTATTCATTTAACAGCGCTTTAGAAACATTTTTTAATGTTTATATATTATGTTGTGTTGGCATTCGGGTTGGCTATTTTATAAGTGAGAAAACTTATCTTCGTAGATCTTTCGAAAGAAGACTGACAGATAAAACAAAGTTACAGTAATTTCTTTCAGTTTTTATATTTATACAAGCAGGCTTATGATGGTTATATGCGGCGGAATATGGTAGTTAATCCTAATTTTTCGCGTTCTAGACGGGATTCGAACCTGGGTCTTTCAAGCCAACGGGCATGGTCGAAACCTACGTGCTACGGATGCTCCTACATAAACTTACAAAGTTAAAAATTAATATAGTATCTAATCAAGAAATATTATAAATTATTGGTTCATCTAATGTCATCGGGTAGGTAAGAAAGAAGCAGGAAATCTTCATCACATCTTCTCCAAATCCAACATATCCCCAGTGAGGAATCAGAGTAATTGTCAAGTATGTGAGGAGTTGTCATGTTCCAATATATCTCTACTATAGAGCTTCTAAAAGCAACCAACTATATTGAAAGAAGTATTGATTGATTTATTAAACATGTTCCACATTGGATCAGGAAATATTATTTTTCTTGAAAATTGCCAAATATTTGAGATAGGAGCAATGACGAAACTTTAACGCTTTAAAAAAAAAAATGTGTCAAAGTATGGCAGAGAGTAAAGTGGAATAATTCGTACATACACACCTGCAA
Source organism: Typopeltis vanoorti (assembly GCF_054136105.1). Taxonomy (NCBI): domain Eukaryota; kingdom Metazoa; phylum Arthropoda; class Arachnida; order Uropygi; family Thelyphonidae; genus Typopeltis; species Typopeltis vanoorti. Next base: position 109,498,223 of record NC_143564.1, read on the forward strand.
TCACTCATATATCCTACTTCCACGGAAACTTCTACCATTCAATATATGTAGGAAATATCGCAACCCCCTCCGTCCCAGACACCTGTGTGTGTGTTTAAATACTCGCACTTGTTCGCCGTAGTCGAATCAACAAACAGCCGTCAAAACAGCAAACCCGTTAGTCAGAGTGGTCCGGTAAACTCCCTATCGCCAAAATGAGATGCTGACAACAGACCTCTACAGATCCAGCCGAGCAAACGGTTGGTGGTAGGGCCTACACGGTGTATGTGTCAGTTTTATTCGGTGTGAAACAAATGCAAATTACCTCGACAAGCGTCAAAGCAAGAGCGTTCTACGTTGGTATCGCAGCTGTCAATGTTGACAAGGTAAGTTTTTCAAGCACGGTGATCGCCCCCCCCCCACTTTCTTCTTTCCCCTTCATATCACAAGGTCTGGTCCACCTCATTTTGTCCCGCTTACTCGCATCGGTAGTCCGTACGGCGGCGTCTCTGGCGGTGTGGGTAGCGAGCCACAACCTTAATAACACGTTACCGGAGGACTCCCCTCTTTCTCCTTCGCCTTGCAGGAGAAGCAATGCAACCAGCTATTACACAGCGCAGTTTTTTCCTTTTTTTTTTTTTTTTTTCCCTGTACAACACTTTCCCTTGTAGCCGAAGGCATGAGGTGTAATGGCAGGCTCGTGTAGGGCGGTTCTGACCAATCTCTGCGCGGACTCTCGATTGCTAAATTACCACTTTGGTCAGAGGAAAATGAAAAACAAACTAGAAATTTATTCCAGGCTAAACTCCATAACCGCGTTTGAGTTTGCAGTTTTCAATTCTTTTCGCCACTCTGGCCAACAGAGAAATAAATAAAATAAAAAAAAGAGAAAATTATTAAGTCATAAATTTGCTTTGACCTTTATACTCTCTCTCTCTCTCTCTCCCTAAAAACGCTGCACGACTTGTTTTCATTCCAAACAGTCACGTCAATGCGTAGATGGTTACATCGTTCCAGTTTGGACTGAGAATTATGATGATGATATCGCTTCACACTGTTAATGAAACATTCACAGCTTTCTGGCTTCGTGTATGTATGAAGTGTATGTTTCGTGTATATAAGATGTAAATAACCATCACAACACACCTTTGTTTCTGCAAAATATTCGTACTTTTATCTTAAAAACCATAAATATTATCTGTATTTATGGTTTTTAAGTCTGCAATTGATTTCTGATAATGAACGATTGGGAAACCAGATACGTTAAATGGGAATATGTTCTAAATGTATAAGGACCCCAAAATTGAAAATATTCTTAATTATTTTCTTAATAAAAATATTCTTAATAAAATTGTCATGTTGGGGTCCGGAAATATTAAATACATTGCATTTGGATGTAACGAGGTTATTTATGAAAAGGGCACCTTTGAAACTTCCTTATTGCATAATTTTGTTAAGTTGTGGATAACGACTCCAGGATCAACAGTTTAGCACATGGTAGCATTCTTTTATGATCATATAACAGCAAACAATATAGGGAACATATATATATATATATATATAAACAATTTCGCGAATTGGATATATATTTTCATACTCTCCAAACTGCGTATGTCGGAGCGAAAATTAACTTTGCTCCATGTTTCAAACCCATCCCATTGCCAAAAAAGCTCTATTCTTCTTGCACAAGCAAGTAAGCGATAAATATAAATAAAAAACTGTTCAGGACAACCCAGTTGTTGAGCTTTCCATCGTCGCTTCATTCAAGATTAAAAGGTAATCCAATCATTGTAAGATTATTACTGTGAATCTAAGCTGAAATAAACTACTTTTTAATGAAGATTCCATTGCGCATAGTTAAAAAAGAAACTTGAAGTAATATTGTAAATAGGAGGATTAATAATCTGAGAAACTAACTCTTGAAACGAAATGTGTACTTATTTTTAAATCATCAGACTTCTAGTAAGCAGAGGTAGTGGTCTCACACTGGATGATGCATATCGTTTCACAGCCCCCCCGCTCTAAATTTTACCAAATACCCATGTCATAGTGGGATACTCAAACAAACCAACTGCCACACGCATGCAAACACTATATCCAACAATTGGCAAAAGTTCATGTATTTGCAATATCAAAACACCTTTCATTAAGAAAACTAAAAGTTTTCAAGGTGCTTCATTAGTGGCTTATGAATTTGCATGGTTTAAAAATGGAGGAAAAAAATCACAGCGGCGCTTAAATCTGTTTTGTACCCAAAAATGATTCACCTCGGCATTGTGGAGGAAAAATTCCTCGTTCATAGAATGATTTTTTTCCCTCCATGATGCTTACCTACGAAATCTTGCAAATCTATAGTATATAAGTACTGTGGGTGGGCCAAGCATTGTTTGCATAATTCCGAAACTCTGCTCTAGAGATTGAACAAGAAACTTCTTCAAACCACTTCTAGCGCCTCCATTACGCAGTGAAATTCATTTCAGACCTAAGACTCACAAATATTCATGTCTACGGCGGGATTCGAACCCGCAACTTGTTGCTTGGAAAACAATACGCTAACCAGGCTGGCAAACAGAACAGCCAGTGCATTTCTGTTCATGTATAGTTACACCCATGCATAAAACTGATATTTGAAATGCGAATATCTTTCAAATTAAATTGTTGATGGTTAATTAACTAAGAGTTAACTCTTAGTTTGGTAAACTAAGTTAGTTAGGATAAGTAACTAATCCACCAGCTGATGGATTAGTCTGATTGCTTAGCCTCGGGCAGTTGTGTAATCTTATTAAAGAAACTGTTAATGAATAGGACTATAAAAACCACCCAGAACCGACCTCATAGACCCTCCTTTCACCATCAGAATGTTTTTCTCTCCTGTTGGCATGCATGAACACTTCTTCGCTGCGAGAATTAAGGGTAAAATTAGAGACTAATGTGGGTTACTCCAGAAATGTCAGACACATTGAAAAGTTGTTCATTCATTCAAAAGACCTTTATACTCTGAACCTGCGATTCATGATATTTACACTCAAAACAACAGCATTCTTTTGTGGAAACAGCCTACAACGGAATTTTTCTGTTGTTGAGAAAGTCGATTTTAACTTGTTATTGCTGCTTAGTTGCATACCCATCTTCAAATATGTTCTAGTGCTACTAGACAACAAAAGGCAATTGGAAAAGTTATTTGGTAAGTTTTTGAGTCACAGTTAAAGACCTCCAGCAATTGGCTTTCGCAAATTATACAGAAAACTAAAAATTTTCTTTCTGAGGTAATTAACGCATCGTCCACCTGTTATTAACTTTACGTTCATGTCTCAATTAGTTTCCGTACTGCTATTATTGTAACAATTTTTTTTTTATTGTCTTAACTTGTCAGAGCTAATTTTCCACCCTGTCTTCAAGGAGACGTTCAACGCGTCACATGGACAGGAGAGGGACATTTTTTTGGCAGAGGAAAAGTATCTCGCGGATTATGAACAAATCATTCTAATCACCAGATTGTTTTCATAAGCACGAAATCAAAAAGATTGTTATTACGCCAAATAATGAACAGCATTATTTCAACACCTACTGAAAAATTCCAGTGACACACGGCACGTTTCATAATCTCTAAACTTATATCAGAGAACGGAAACCGAATGACCACACTTAATTTAATGCACCAAATAATCATGTAATTAACGAATATTAATCAAATTATCTAATTTTGTGAATGTGCCCCCTATTTCTGCATTTCTCCAGATCCTTAACTCCCGGTTCTGATCCTGATAACATCGCTCAATCTCTAATTTACTCGCAGTAGAATCGCTCAAGCCGCTGTATCTTTGAAATCTCCGACAAGCAATATCGTGCTGTAATATTACCTGGAATGCCAGACTCAGCCAATCACGAGACCAAGTGAACGTGCGTGCAGTCGTCATGTTGTCCGTGCTTACCTGAAGCTGTAATGAATGCATGATACGCCTATATAGCCAGCCTTGATGGGAGTGGCTGGTCCCGATAACCCTATCATTCCCAGGCCTACGTGATGGGACAGGGTGACGGTCTCCGGTGGAGATAACGCTTGTCACATGCACGTGGTTCTTCGTTGCAACACCAGAGGGAGCCAGTAGTTGACAAATGAATCGTTGACTTTGCTTCTTTATATTCTCCAGTGACTAATTATAGGCAAGAATAGCTGTTCCTATTCTTTTAGTTTTTTATTACTCAAATTTTACTGATATTTAGTTCTGTCGTTTTTCTCACAATTTTAGCATTTTTAATTACGGTCCAGGTTCCGTTTTTTTTTTTTTTTTAAGACCTATTTTCAGTTTAATGCAATTTAAAATGATTTTACAACTGATAGGCAAAAACTGGTTTAGTTACTGTATTCGCATCCGTACATGGATTTTAATAACTAATAAACATGTTTTAAAAGTAGGTAAAATGTCAATAAATACAGAGTACTGCGAAGATACGAAAAATGAAATGTGTTAACTCCTCGAAGAAACAAACAGAACGTGAAAAACAAACATAATAAAATATGCAATTTGCATCAACATTCTTTCTGGAAAAAAATCAGAAAGAATGCTGCTGCAAATATAACTAAAATGGTGGGGGGGGGGGGTAGAAAACTGTATTCGCATATTTCGCTGGCGATAGGAGTGCCAAACCACGCTTAAGCCGTTTACTTATATATTCATTGCATCCTTATCAGATAAATATTAAAGTCTTTACCTCGTTCATAGCGATATCGTGTAATTGTTAATATCGCGTTGCTAAGGAGATTTCCATCATACTCTCTAACCCGATTACATCAAGGTAACACACACACACACACACACACTACACCCTATCGTAAATCATGAAAACGAAAGATAGCCGCATATAGGAACTAAGTCAGTGTTATAGTAATGATACTGTAAAAGGCGCCCCCTTGTGTCAGTTGTTTACCTTGTTACTTGCAACCCACTTTGCAGGCCTCGCTAATTTAATTTGGAGTTTGAGACTTTAGAATAATTTAGCATACCGTTTACGGTATATTAACTTTGTAAGTTTAGATGAATTAAAAAAAAAAAAAAAAGCAAGAACTAAACTAAGCAAGGAGAAGCAGCACAAGTCAGCAGCAAGTGTTCCCGTTCCCACCAGGAGGAATTAATTCACCTCATCAGATAGAGGTCTAAGGAAGTATGTCCGGGTACTTAATTAAACAACCGGAGAACTAAGTCATAGGAAGGCTAAACTATTACGGCATTAATGACTCCGCCGATTGCATGCGATACATTTTTCATTAAGTATACCTGAAACCAGTCTCATTTGAAAAAAAGAAAACTGGAAGAGGAGTGCGGGGGGGGGGAGTATGGAAGCGATGCAGTCCGATGAGTCAGCACGCACGCCTTTATTTTCCACTCAATAGTGTAAATTACATCTTCTCCATTTAAACTCTGATTTTGAGATAATTTTCTCAGCACAGACGTTTGTCAAACAGGAAATGCTGAAATTATGGAATACGAGAAGAAAACGATTAAAAATTGTTGATCACGAGCGTTGTCATGGAGACGGTACAAAGATGCAACTAGCACGAGAATACCGTTGAGAAGAATAGTGGTTGAATTTTACTTGATCCGCGTTAAATGTTTATGCTGTATTTGCCATCAAGGCACTTCCGGCTGAAAGTGCGTACTAGAAAAATCTTTTACGTTCATCATATGGACACATTAATTGACTGTCTTGCAACTATGAGGAATAATACTTTGTGACCTAAAATGAGTGTCGTATTGCTTCTGCTGCACAAATGATAAGTAATACTTGTAACTGCAGACATGTAAATTGATTTTCAGATCTTATTCGTCATTTGAACCCATCTAGGACTCTTCGTTGTCCCCAAGTTTCAACTTAGATTAGGATGAATGCAGTTTGATGAGCTGCGAGACTTTTATACCTTTACAAATCATAATTCCACTTTGTTTTCCGTGGAATAGAATTTCCGAGAAAAACCACGTTCAGGATGAGTACCGCAATAAAAAAGCGGGCAAAAAATGGCAGCAGGTGTGAATCTGCCCCATCTGCTTGGCGTGTTTTCAGTGTGCATCTGTTGTCTCCAGTGATATATAATGAACCAAAACCATCATCTACCAAGCACGTTCACCGCGACCTTTCTCACCGCCATTGAAAAGGTCGAATAACTTCGTGCTGGCCTTAGGAAGTTGGGCAATTGACAGGGTAAAGCTGTCGATATGACGGACATTTCTCAGTAACGAAATGACAAAAAAAAAAAAAAAATCATTTTGTGGATGACAAATGTATCTTGACAACCACCTCAAGTCGGAGGTCCTCCTATTGTTTAATGATTAATAGGTATGCAAAGCGGATGTTGTTCTTTTTTTGATTAATGACAGAGTAGTGAGATAGCGGATAGATAGCTATTCCTTGTCAAAACACGGTCAGAGTGGTTACCCAGGGGTGGGTTCGCCTGTCTGATGATCTCGCATGATGAATCAGGTCTGTGCATCTGTGAGTTTAATTTCTTTGTTGTTCTTGGACACATCGTAATGCGCGTATTAACTTTAGAAACCTAAGCCTACTTTAGATCAGATTTCTTTATTGAGGGACCTTTTGCGTTAAATTTCAGGGAAAATATCAAAATAATTAATTCTTGACGGACGGCATCACAGTAATTATATTACCATTCCTGTATTAAGATTCAGTAAGAGGACATTTATTTAAATATTGTGTACTTCAGGATAATTCACATTAAAAAGAGAATCTGAAGACTATCTGTCGGTTTCATTTAGGTCTCCTACCCCCCTTTTTTTTTTCCCAGTTAGTTAAAAAAAATTTTTTTTCCACCAACTGCTGAAAGAACCATCTTCGTTTACAATTTGTGGAAAAAAAAAGAAAAAAAAAGTTACCTGTATAACCAAAGTCATCCCAAGGCCACATCCAATTTATCTGCTGCTTTTAAGAATTCTTTTATTATTATGTCCAATGGAAAGCGAGTTATCTGAGCAACTGAGCAATAATCTTAAAGTACGATGATGACGTTGTACTGGGACTTATGAGAGGACGCCATCAAACATCGTCCATAGCTGCTGCAAGCCTTCTAGACCAACGACCCATAATTCATGGATGTAAAAGCCGGTATGTATGCTAAAGTCCTTATGACATTTAAACCCTGACAACTTCCACGGAAATTGCGGCTGAAAATACATCCCAGGGAACGTTCGCTCCATTTTTCGTTATTACTTTCGAGCACGAACATTCCGAAGAAAAGCAGCCAGAAAATTAGCCGAAGTCGGAACACGGTCATAAATACGAAGGACGGTATAATTACGACTTACCGAACGTTAATATTAATCAGTCTGCAGCGGAGCAGTAGATCTAACCAGTTCGCGTGACGTCATGGGATAAAACGTAGCGATTGTACAGCAACCGGATAATAGCAAGAAGTGCTTGCAACGATCATTTCTTCCCGGGATATACAACACGTGTAACCTTGAGAGCGGAGCATTAGTTCGCGTTTCCATTTCGAGGAATTAGTAGACACATCGTGTGGAGGGTTTTTTCGATTACAGGAATTTCCAACCAGCTTCTTGGAGGAATGCGTGGGAGGGCGCGCGCGAGAGCGAGAGAGATTCCTTCGCAGTGTTTACCAACAGATGAATGAGGTAGTGGTTCTAATGGTCGCCTTTGGTTACTACCTAAGAAGCTCTCCTCTGTTTGATATTTATAGCTGGCGAACAGCATGCTCGCGGATGGTATGATGGTAAACAATATAAGAGTTCGTAGCAGACAGACTTTTGGTGAGCCCTGAAGCGGAAACATTTTTGCTGTGTAAAATTATCAGATACAAACTCCATTTACTAGCCATAAGGTCGAGTTTAGACGATGCCTAATTCGATATTTGAAGTTTACGTAAGTCAGCCATTATTTTAGTACAAATTCTATTAGTGCTGCTTCGGCGAATCTTTGCTTTACAACCTCCAGTTGATACAAAGAATGTTGTTGTTCCTTTTATGCAACTTGAAACAGTTCGTTTGCAGTTGTAACAGGTACATTCTCATTAAACTTATAATTACTTAAGAACACGTCGTAAATAAACCCTACAATAAACAACCAATGACATTTTTTCCACTTTTCTGTGTTATCTCAGCTGAACTAGATCATGGGATATGTAAATGATGATTTTTTTTTCACTAAAAAAGTCAAAGAGAGTTCGGATAAGAAAAAATTCGGGAGCCACGTTTTAATAACAATAATAGTATTTGATTAATGCGCTAATAAAAATTAAAGGTATCCTCAGTAATGTAGCTTAATCATCAATAACGATGCCCTATAGTTGGAATGATCTGGATTCGGATCCCATTCATAACGAACTTTATTAGAGAACTAACAGACAATGTAAGGTAGTTGTGCCAAATAATAAATATTAGTATATTCAAAGAGGAGGTACTTATTTATTTTGGTTATAGGGTATTCAACTAAACCACTATTTAGTATTTTTTTATACATCTGCTGATCAACAACCTTTTTACTAGTGATAAATGCGCTATTGAAAGAAACATGTCAGTTTTAATTCCTCCTCCCCCTCTTGCATGATTTATAATCTCTATAATCAATAAAACTCTCAATGGTACGTTGAGAAGAACTTAGACTTCAAAAAGAAGTGCTCAGTCAGTGGAAATGTGAGGAATGCCACCAAAAATAGGAGGCGCTAGGAAGTCGTCAACCAAAAGAGTGGTAAAGATGAGCATATGCCAAACATGGCCGACAACAGAGCAGACTATATTCGTTTTCAGAGCGCATCGTTAATGTTCCGTAATGAGTTGGAAGTCGATGATATGAGCAAACGAATCCCTCTATGCCTTTCTGATCGGATGGGAGAATATTTAATAGTATGAAAAATACCGAAAAAATTCATTATAAATCAAATATTAGACAGATCATCACGGCTGTCCATTTCTTAAGGAAGTCCCAAATATCACAGGGGTGTGGCGCGTATACTCTAAAGGGTTGAAGGTATGATCAGAATCAGACATTTATTTGAGGTTTATCTAAAATATAGCGTTCTTTCCCAGTGGCGTAGCTAGATCTGTTGCCGCCCGGGGCGATCCCTGAGTTTGCCGCCCCTCTCAATACACACCAAAAATATTACAAAAGTCAAAACGACGTATAGGAAAATAAATTAAAACGCTGTTTATTTTTGAAATAAAACTTTAATTTCAACATTCTAAAATGTTATTTTTCTTGCTTTTCTGTTAGCAAAATCTTGTTGACATTGGCGAAGTCTATTTCATAGTAATGTAAGTAATTCCTAATCAAATTTTATTTAGAAAAACTCCTCTCACAACTAGCAACACTTACAGCAATTGTGAGGAAAATTCGCAGTAGTATTACAATATTTGAAAATTAATTCTCGAGACCGTATTTTAGAATTAACTGCGAAAGTTCAAAAAGGTTCAAAGTGCCGTCCGGAGCGGACTGCCCCCTCGGAACCCCCCTTGATACGCCACTGTCCTTTCCTAATGTACATCATACTGTATATAATAGAAAAATTATTTCGGTTGAAAGATCGAAATCTTATATATATATATATATATATATATATATATATATATATATATGCAGTACCAGCCGAAGATGAAAGTCTGAAATTGAAGTTTTAAACAACAGATTACTTCGAACAGAGAAACAGAACAGAGTAGCTGTCTCGAACCCAAAATTTCCCAGTCCAGGATCTTCTGGAAGATGAATGACAATGAATTGGAGATTGCTGATTGGAGAACTCGAAGCGTTCACCAATCAGCCAATCCCGCCCGACTCTTTTCCTTTGCATTGAACAAAAACTTCTTTAAGATGTGATAATTATTACTGTTTACAGACGACTAGGAGAATTCTATCATGTCTGTCAGTAAACTGTTCTTCAGTCGCTTTGGGAAGGAAGACTAATTAACCTAGGAAAATTCCTTATAATTGTCCCATGAATCCCAGAAAGGATTCAAATCCAGGTCTTGCAAAAGAACGGCCGGCGCGTTGGATTCTTCCGGTGGCGTTACTAAAGCATTCTCTTTGGTTGAAATCATTCCGCTGATTGATGATTCTGACCTATCGGATGATGCCGTAAATTGCATCTATATTTGCAGCACTGGAGAATCAGAAGATTCTCCAACTGAGCATAGCTGGTCTCATCTGTCATCATTTATACTTTGAATGTCCTCTTGCCGAAATTAACATTTATATTCCTCTAGAATTTCTCTTTTTATTCATTTCCTATTGCTCTCGTAATAATCTGTAAGAGTGGATTCGTTTCACTGCAGTATCGTCTAGACTTATTTGGTTGCGCAGATCAGCGATAATTCGAACCATCTTAATCATTTGGTCAGAATATGTATTGTATCAGAAACATCTTTATTATTCTCGGAAGTAATAACAGACTCAACAATTTAGATACATTTAAAATAATACACGTCTTTTAAATAATACACGTTAAAAATTACCACACTCAGATAAGTGCATAACGGATGCAAAATAGCTTCATTGAAAATTCGCAATTTTTTTTCTTTGCCATTAAAATAACTTCGTACGTCTCTCTGGGCAAATTTCGACATTCTGTTTCGGTTGTAGGCTAAATAAAAATAAATAGCGAAATCCATCAGATGTCTTTGAATCTTCCGGCGGTCAACGCCAACCGATAGTGCAAAATCGTCATCATCAATCGATCAAAGCAGGGGGTAGCCGCCGAATTAGTTGAATCAACAACCAGTCCCCGATTCCCAGCGTTCACTTACTCTTATAGCATTGGCATAAACTTTTAGTTGAGAAACGCCCGATGCTTTTTCTATGAAATACAATTTTAAGGCACCTTAAATACGACCTCTGATTGGTTTAGTAGTGATGTTCGCTTTCCATCTTCGTTGATGGTAATCGAATTTAATATTTGATTGACCAGTATGATTGTTGGCTGCATTGTAACTATGGAGACCGAAATAATGTGTGACATCATACGAACGACATTAAAATGCAATAAAAACCTGTGGATTTTAATATTTGTGTAGTGTACAGTGGCCTCCCATGATTAGTCTTGCGTTTCCACGTAAACGCCATTTAATAATATTTCGTTCTACCCTCAGAGAAGTATCGATGAAAATCATTGCATTCGTATTCATTGATGGCAATTCTATAGAATAACACTCTTTTTTATTTACGAAATTATTTTAGGTTATCGATATCAACTGAATATCATTTACGGAGGCATAAAATTAAGAAAATTAGGAACCCTAATTATTATGCACCGTCATTTAATCCCAAGAAATTTAATTATGAATTTCAGTAATACGTATATTCAGTGACATCCAAAGTTTGGTCACCCGGATGCCTCATGTTTGCTAACTCCACCCCTGACTAATTCTAACTTTCCAGAATTTGACCTTCCCACAGAACGTTTTAAGAGGTCATCTCTAAGTGTCATCCCCATTTTATATTTGCACTCCAGAAATATAAATTGGGATAGTTGTAGTAGCCATTATGCTTTCTCTCTCTCTCCCTGTTAATTGCAACATTCTGTGAATTACTCAAATGCTGATTAATAATTAAAACCTTATAATTATTTTTATGAATTATTTTACATTCGAATACTCGCATTGCGAATCACTTTTTTACTCTTTCCCATTCAACTGCTAATCTTGAAAGTATTACTTATTTTGATATTTTTATGTAAATATACTACAACAAACACGTGTGCTATTTCGCATATTTGTTTTCACAGTAACTGGTTCCGGTTTATCTCTTCCTTTTCTACCACTTTATTTCTGAAGATGTAAATAGTTTAACATTTCTTAACCAGAGCTGTCGCATGATGGCGCTGCATCTTTTAGTAACCTTTTGTGTCGCTGCTCTCAGTCTAACAAAGCTGCTTCTCTGCAGTTTGGATCCGTTGCTGATTGCGCGCGGAGATCACATTAGGAAGTAGCGTACCAGTACGTGAGGGCAGATCGGCAGCTAAAATGTACACATCGCGCTTCCTGCAGGTGTCACGTGCTAAAGTAATGAACTTGAAACAAAAGTCTCCACTTCACCCGGATCACCACAATTCCATTGTACAGAATAAGAGGAGAAAGGATTTAGTTCGGATGCTATTTGAATTAAGGTTTGGCGTAGGAATTTTGTGCAGCACCAGTAGAATGCGCACCTGAACATCACTACCGCATGTATACGAACTGTGGGCGTATTGGCGCGCCAAGATTAAACTCGAGTGGTGGGCATTCTTTAATTCCTTGTTTGGAATTAGTCACAACATTTACTCAGTTGAATTCCATGAATTTATTTCTTCTTCCCTCCAAAAAAAAAAAAAAAAAAACACCTCATGCCGCTAAGATTATAACAAATTTGTCATCCAAGTTGAGAAAATATATTAAAGCGTGTTAGTTTTTTTATTTTTTCTCCAATAACATTTCCGAATATAAATCTCAGCTCGGTTAAAACTGTAAATTGAAATTATGTAGAACATACAAATAAATGTTTTTCACACGTTTTCCAGCAGATAGCGCTAGTCTCTATGGCGTTCCAAATATGACTCTCTCTTGTTCACTACACCTGATGAACGGTGAAGTATTTTGTGATTTTTACCAAGTGACATTTATGGGGAGATGACGTCCGTATTCTAGCAGAAACACGTTGGTTACACAAGATAAAATGACTGGTTCAAACATGAATGAATCAATGCCGAATGATTTGGTCTGGTCTTTACATTTCATACGGGACCGTTTATCCTCCACTGATGGTTTCATCATGAGCATATTCTACAAAAGAGGAATTAAAAAAAAAAATCGTGAACAAGGGAGAAGTCCAAAGTTGAATGTTGATAAATAGATTATGAAGAAAAATATATAAATGAAGGGAGAATCCTCTTCGTTTGTATATTTAGATTTCTTCTCAGCGCTACGATATGTGAAATAAAAATGTGGGCAAGGACTTCGATTTATACTCCCATATTTCGATTCATGAAAAAAATCAGAAAGGTAATTAGATCATTTATTGTAACGCGACTGGCAACTGATATATCAAAGTATACGTTGAATTTTAAGAAATAAATAATAATGGATCTTAAGGATAGGTTTACTTTTTTACTGGTAACCAAACAGGTGTGCCAAGTCCCTCACCTGTTAAGTGAAATATTGGGGTTCCACACAGCTGGAGTGTCCATTTCCATTGAAGAATTAAAAATCAATACAGAGTTGTTCAGTCGCGCAGGAGAAAACCCGGAGTTCTCGATCCTCTCAGACCTATCAATTCACTCTGAAGAAATTTCAGTTGCGTAGAGGAAGTGAAGGAAGAAAACGTTGGCAATCACTCACTCCATCTTGATATAATAACTTGTTTCACTTCAACGCTCTGGTTCTTAGTTGTTCAAATGGCGTGTACGTGGTCATACCGTGGTACCATTTTAATATGTAATGAGTGGACTGCGTGTATATTGGTCTGTTCATTGATCAGATGTGTGAAAAAAAAATATCGCCCCCAGAACCAACCAGAAAACTCATCACAAAATGACTTCTCCATTACTAATTTAAATTATTTTTCACAGCACAAAAATGTTTATAATTCTTTGGCTGATAAAATAAATGTGTAACCATAATATTTGAAAGCTTACCTATTTCGGCTCTAAATATTTAAAACCAGTATTAAATTTACTTCGCTAATTCAACTTCAATTCATTGTATAACCTGTTGAATGCCTTCATTAACACACGTTTTTAGCCATCCCAAACATTCCTTGCTACCTACCGACTATGCTAATTAAAGCGACATCTTCTGCCTCTATAGTGAACTCGAGCCGTGCAGTTTGTCATTTAGTTTATTTATTACTCCAACCTCGGCGCGCTTCTTATTGACTTCAGGCTTGTGTAGTTTATCAGCAACGAGCAAGCACTTGCTACGATCTGCTTTTAAAAGAACAATGTCACAGCCCCAGCCGACGCGTGTATGCAAACCCCCTTGCAAAACGCCAAACAAGCATTGGTTCTGATTACATCTGCACCTAACCACGAACACTGTTCTCCCACACAGAGACAGCCCTTTTTTGTCGGGTCGGTAATTGAATCCTTTGTGAAGCGCACTTACTATTGAAATTCAATGGTAGCATTGGTGTCGCATCTTTGTAGCGTCTGCCGAGAATTTGACCGATCGAAGTAGTCCTCTCACACTCGAGGTATCAAGAGTAATGTCGCAACTGTTTTCCTCCCCCACTTTTCCCTGATTCTAGTACCTGCAACCAGGGAGGAGGAGGCGGGCGGCGGCAGCAAAAGGGTGAGTGAATACATGCCGTTGTCCTAGACTCCGAGGGTCTCTGAATGAAGATAATGGAGGAATTATTTTTGAAGCTTTTCTCCGGTTGCGGTTTTGCGCGATGCAACTCATGCGGCCGTACTTCGTATTCATTCTGACATCCTCTAAGGTAATTTATTTTGTAAACGACTGCATAGGGGTTGGGAGCATAATACAAACTTAATTACTGATTTATCAGCGGTGCACACACAATTTTTTTTTCTCAATGCTAATATTGCTTTATGCATTAATATTTTAAAACAGTCGCTCCTTTTAAAATTCTTGCTTTAATTAAAAAAAATTAATGTATGATAATGCAATTTTCTTTTAAGGAAAACGATCATGTATTCCCAAGCTGTAATCCAATTTTAGGTAATCCTTCAAATATCATGGCAGCAGGGGCGGCTCGTGCATAGGCACTGCGGAACTGCAGCGCACCCAATTTTTCTCGATATATCAATATATTTATTAATTTATTTATATTTGCTTGTAATATTTAATTTTATCATCAACAATCCTATACAATTCTCTTATTTTGTATAAAAAATAATAAAAATCCATCTTGTAGCACTTAGGAGAGGAAGGACGCTAAGCGACACTGTGTTTACCACAGTGTCATATTGCTACGCGTGCAAGCATATGCACGTCATAGTGAGATGCGAGCTATTAGCGTAATGCGGCACTGTCCGTCGCGCAGTTCTACTGTTGTTTATGTGCAGTTTGTGCCAGTAATAGTTCGCAATGTTCATAATGCTTATCGTGTTTACTCCATCTCTTTTAAATATTTGGACATTACAATTAAAGGATTTAATTGTAATGTCCAAAAATTGTAAATCCATTCCTTTAATTACAATTAAAGGAATGGATTTTATTTTGAAGTAATTTTAATAAACAATATTTTTTCATGTTTAATTTTTTTTTACCATAATTTTGATATTTTATCCAAACACGCATACTCTATACTTACAATGTGTATGTATATTTCGAAAGTTGCAGCACCCCCCACGATTTCAAGCCACGAGCCGTCACTGCATGGCAGGGATTTTCGCAAATGTGCTGCTCGCATATTTGTAGTGCATGCAAAATTCAAAACTAAACATTTTGAAATAGCGGCAAACAAATTGCTTATTTCGTTCTTGACGAAGTAAAATACCACGTGATATACACAAACAAAATATTGCTGCCATCAAAACGCCCATCTTCACTAAGTTAATAAGCGAAACCATTATCACACACACATGCTTATAAAAGAAGTCAAAATAATAAATATATAGACCTTATATTAATTATTTACGTAAGTCACGAAGTTACTTCGCATTGTCACAGTTTGTGATAATTTGAATTAAAGTGCAAACAATAACTATGCATTAATTATTGGAAAACCACTTAGCGATCCAATAGCTGTCATGTATAGAAAGCAAAGCTCTTAAAAAAAAAAAAAAACTGCAGGCACTACGTGTATTATTATTTCTAAATGAAATGTTTATTTTTCAGAATAGTTATCTAGAAATCTGGAGTTAATGTTATGCGACTCTAATAAAGGCCTCTGCGTGTGTTCTCCTGTCTCTGTTTGCCTGGTAAAGGGACAAAAAACTCTCCCACCTTTGTACAAGATCGGCTAACTTGCCTTCAACTGAAAGCCCTGATAAATATTCTTCGCGTCTAACATAGGCCACGAACCGTATCTAAAGGGATAGTGTAACTCTACATACTATAAATTCAAAATCAAAACATACCGGATAAAATCCGATAATACAAGTCACCTCGTGCCTTGGGACATGAGAGTCGAATGTCCAAGATTTCAGGGAAGAATTACTATTGAGAACACATCAACTGTATTAGAAGAGCTACAGTACAGTAATGCCTCATCATATTCATCATCTTTGAGAGACTAAGCAGCAGCAACAACGCATGATGATGCGATGAAAATCGAACTAGATTTACGTCATCCGGTAAGAAGTCAAGCATCCATCATCTCAATAAATAGTTTACAAAAGAAGATAATTACCTTGTTTTTATTGAAACTAAGCTAAAAAATACCCAACCTGTGCATTGCAATATCATATTCATATGATGATATTTGAACTTCACTATTTTGTCGATGAACTCTGCGTATCTGAATAGTGTATTGTTATTCAATTCACCCAGAGAAAAGACTGCTATTTGTTCGTGTTATTTCACATGAATCTTGTGCTTGCTGTAGTTACCTGCTTACTTTATAAAACACGAATAGAAAAAAAAAAAAGGAAATAAAAATTAATATATAAATACTATTATTGATCGAGAAGGAACTTATTGGCATTATTATTCTGAAAGTATTATAAAGATAGCATCGAATCTGTTCACTTATGACTTATTCTTTATATAAACAACTAAAGATATGAAAGCTTAGGTGAACAATTAGACCTCCTTATGCACCCAAACTGGGTAAGAATTTATCCTTTCTATGGTTACTAAATAGAATAAATTATAGAGACTTCTCACACTTCATATAGCTTTCATGAACGTCACTTTCTAGATCTTCATTCGTAGTATAATTTTAATTGCCAAATAGAAAACGTAATGCAATTCATTGAATGAATGCTATTTTACTTCGTGACATGTGTCGAATGCGACTGCAAAAATTTAAATTGTGTTCAGTGGTAGTTTAGAGAACCTAGAATCAACAGGATCGATGCTTTATGAAACAGAATGGGGGGAGGGTAGATAGGAGGATCGACTCCAGTCACGTGATCTCGTGATTACACTTTCTCTCCATTAGATAGAAACACCAACTACGATCACTTTCTCTGTGCCGATCTGGTGACCCTTCCCTTGTTATATACAAAGTCACTGAGAAGTGTAGTGACTTTCGCAAGTGTCGGTGACAAGGTCCCCTTTCCCCTAGACCAACCGTCAACCCACTGCAAGTCGACAGCTGGGGGAGTTTGCCAAACGTGTTTGCCACCAACTGACGTGTCACCAGTTTCGACAGCACATCTGGAGTCTCACATTTCGGCGACATTCCCGCACTTGTGCTCTATCCTCTATTGATTTATCGGAGGGCCGAGACGTGGGACCGACGCCCGGCATTACGGTAGTCATTAGAGGGCACATTTATTTTGGCGCAGCTGAAATAATGGCACTTGACTCATTTCTCGTGATGTTCGCCTCGTGCCATGGTGCCCACCCCCCCTCACACTACTACCAGCCACCAGTTGGAGCCAGAATTTGACGAAATGTCTCAAATTATTAGCAGTTGTTGGAGTTAGTCGAGTCTAACTGGAGTTGCATGCTGTAAGAGACAAGAAAGGAGCTTTCTGAAGTGGAAAATAATGAAGAGTTGAAAAGCAATGAAACAAAAACGCCAAAAAGTAATTTAAAAAAAAAGTGTAAAAGAATTTTGAACAAATCATAGGTTGCACAGAAAATAATGGTTGGATGACCATATTTATAATAATATACTATAAGATATGAAATTTTCATTAATTCATTATAGCTGATAAATCTGAGAGAGACTGAATGGAATTGAAAGAGAACTTAATGAGATATGCTGATCATACAGCAGTAGTTTTCTCCTCGAGCGACATACCAACCTTAAACGGTGACAAGGAAACTGATCTATTAAGTCTGCATAGATGGCTTAGTGAAATCAATTTATTCTGTTTGAACTGAAGGGTGTTGTCAAATAAATACCATTTCACTTCTCCGATCTGAGAAGCGACTTCAATTGACAGGTTCAGGACCTGTATTCTCATATGTATTCTATGTGAGTATCTATTCTTTATATATATATATATATATATATAAATATATATTCTCAGAACCTACTATTCACAGGTTCTGAGAATACATAATCTAAATAGAAAACGCATATCCAAGCAGTTTCAGATAAACTCAACACATAATTTAATTTTATGCGTCCTATACAATTTCACACATTTATTTATCATGCACTGGTATATTCAAGAATTCGCCAATGGAATTTGTAAATTAGAGGGGAAGGGGAATAGAAAAGCACTTTTGGCAAATGACTGTCTACACAACAAAATATTAAAGAATATCTTCCGTTATAATCCTCCCATTACCTGATTTTCCTTTTCAGTTGTTTCCGACCATAGGTGACTTTGTAGGCATTGTCCACAAAGTATTCTTGGTGAGATTTTTACAGGGTAGGTCACCATTGCTTTTCCCAATCCCCCAAATTTTATTCCCGTCACTGACGGAAATCGAAGCCAGGTCTTTCCGACCAAAGGGCTTCGTCTATACTGACTCAGCTACGGAGGCTCTTCTACCACAGTTAACAACCCAAATTTAATCCTCCTTAAGGTCAGACATATATACCTTTATGGTATGGTATACTTATCTTCTTACATGAAAATAAATTTATTGGATTATTCTCAGTGACTAGCGCGGTATCCTCACTTAAGATGATCGAATATTCTGAGACACTTCGGGCAAAAAACATATCCTACAGCGCCATTTCATATTCCCACTACAAAAAACCTTGAACTCTCTTTAACAGAGAGCTCTGAAATGAGAAAACGGAACATACTTTAAGAGAGAGGATTAAGACTATTTTTTAAGCCACAAATACTCCGAAACAGCTTCGCTCATCTAAACACTAATGTACTACTTCAAAGTACTTTATTGCTAATCTATGCTACTTATTTATAATATGTAAGGAAGAAGAATTTGTGTATACTTACTTGCATTTATCTCACTAAAATTCACATTTCACTAAAGGTGCTTCACGAAATTTTAAGTTTACATAATAACGCATGAATCGTGGACGGATCATGTCAAACCCTTAGATTCAAATTGTAGCAAACCACCTCTCTGTAATGCAAATCCCACGATTATAGTGATATGGGAATATTATTTCACGCAGTACTCAGTACAAAATTTTGTATTAAAGTGTGAATAAAAATAACAGTTATGGATCTGCGTAAGTACTCTCTTTGGAATATGAGAGGGTACTTATATATTCCCTCATATATATACTTATAAGAGGGTACTTTTTATAGAAGGAAGGATTTGAAGAAATTCTTCAAACATTCTTCTATAAAAATACGATTCTTACTCCTATTACGAGATCGTTAATATTCGTTCTAACATCATGTTAAAATGTTCTGTAATTATCTGTGTTTTAAAGTTTGTACTAGGCTGTGGAGTAACATGAGTATGAGCATCCCCCCCTGCACCAATCCTAAAAGTAACTTAAATGTTTCTATCGTATCACCCTTATTCGCCTATCCACCAACTTCTTCAATCCACAGACAATCTATCCTCATACAAAGCATTCTAAGACCATTCGCCATCTTGGTCACTCACTTCTGGATCCTCTCCACCATCCCCAAGAAACTCTCCAGACCTGGGCACATTAAGTCAGATATATTCATATGAAGGCTTTATAAAGAGGAATGATAAATAAAGAGGAACTCCCTTATCTCTGTTTATTAGTATGTCCTTCAATAACCAAGTAATTCTGTGAGCTACCCTGGTTACTTTAGCCATGTACCCTCTTAACTTCAACTCTCTATCTATTTGCTACCCCTCAGATCCCTGGATTCATCAATTTCCTGGAATACAGTTTCCTCAATGTTGTAGACGGCTTGTAATCTTTGTATCCCAAAATGCATAACTTTACAATTTTCCACATTAAATCGACATCCATTACGTTTCGCTCATGCTGTCATCCTCTTCAAATCATCCTACAAACTGTCTACATCACCTTGATTAATGATTACCCTACCTAACTTTGCATTATCAGCAAACAACTGAATATCTTCCTTCAAATTATTTCCTACATTTATGTACAAATTAAACAGTAGTAGTAATCCAAGCACAGAGCCCTGCGACCCACCACTATTCATCTTTTTCCTGGATTCTACTCCTCTATATCCCTTTTTGGTATCTGTTCATTAGTTTCATATCAATTCTTTTATCCAACGCAGCTGTCACTCTATTATAAAAAGTTAGTAGGTTACTACGGCATGACCGACCCTTCACAAAGCTGTGCTTTCCTAATAGAATATCATATTCGTATTCTTATCCATCCAATTATCTTTTTGGCCAACTTTTCCAGTATTTTTACTTCTGAGACACTGACTTCGGTCCTATTTTAATGCAAAG
This sequence comes from Typopeltis vanoorti, assembly GCF_054136105.1. Taxonomy (NCBI): domain Eukaryota; kingdom Metazoa; phylum Arthropoda; class Arachnida; order Uropygi; family Thelyphonidae; genus Typopeltis; species Typopeltis vanoorti. The sequence goes on from NC_143564.1 coordinate 109,518,613, forward strand.
AAATTATTTTGCCCTCCTTCCACTCTTAGGACTTTGTAAGAGCTGAGGCTTAAATTAAACAGCCTAGTCAAAGGCCTCGGCAGTTCCCCTGTCCATTGTCTTAAAACACGAGTCGTTATCACATCCAATTCACAGCTATATTTACATTCGGATTCTGCCATATCTGAATACCTCTAATTCACCAATCTCTGTTCTCACATCAATCCCTGTCGCCTCTGTCATAACAATATCTTCACTTGGATGATATAACCTTGCAAAATGGTTCACTTAGTAGCTCAATAATTTCGTTTGCCTCTGTTATCTCTCTACCATCTGCATTCATTATAGTTATCGTTCCAATCATTCTTCCTTCTACTTGCCACATAACGAAAAAGCTCTTTCGGATTTCCTTTCGCCTGCTCGACCAACTGCGTCTCATAATCTGATTTTGCCTTCTTTACCATGCAGGTCATCTTCCTTGCCTGATCCTTGTAATGTTAAGGTTAGCTGGCCACCTTTCTCCACAACATTTTTTTTTTTTGAAGCTGTTGTTTAATGATATTACTTATCCATCTTATTCTTATTCAATTATTCCACTGACCTTAGATGCATGATATTGCTTGTTCCAGATACCCCTTGATTATCCCCCATGCACTGTCAACACCTTTCTTTGCAGATCTTTATGTCATGGTACTGCTTCAAGCTGCCTCCTATGGGTATCATAATCACCTGCCTTTTAGTTCCACATATATATCTCTTCTTAACTGAATATTTCACATGTTTTGTTACCTCCCAAGTCAAGACAAGACCACATGATCACTTTCCCCAGTTGGAAGCAATGTGCCACCGTAGTTATGGACAGGTCTTCTGATCGTATAACCAGGTCTAACACTCTTGTACTTCGAGTCCACTCTGTCACATCTTTTGAGACATTTTCGCGTATCATTTAAAACTATTAATTCTTTTGTTTTCAAAACTTAAAAGGATTGAATCGATATAATAAGCCAAAATTGTGTATGTGTAATGGATCTTCGTCAGACTTAAAATGTTGAAGTTCCCTCTACCAATGCGTGCATCTATATATCTCAATCTCACCCTCCCCTTTTTTGTATACTCTGCTTCTAATAAATTGTATTATCAAACTCAGCCGGGGAAATTATGACCCAATTAATCCCTCACTCAAGAAACTTTTTTTTGGGGGGAGAGGATAGTTTCAGTTGTGAATAGCATATTGTATAGAAGCAGATAGCTTGTGGCCGAGAAACTTGGACGTTCGTTTATATTCAAGCAAATTCCTCCGGAATTAGTGTAGTTAAACACCGGAAGCGATGACCAACGAACTGCATACTAGGCTATTCTAGGGTCGTTGGTATGTGTCTTCCTGACAAGTCTCTTCTGCTGAAGAGTAACCGACATGACAAGTCGCTGGGTTGGAAGGGTGTAATCAGCCACCATATTGACACATGAAGCGTGTTAGTGATCTACTGTCTCCTGCTTCTCCAAACCCGCTGGGTGCTCGACATGCAGTTTTCCCTTGTCTCCATGGCGCACAGCTCTAGTGAGAGAACCTGATATCTCCTTTGAGTTTCGCCAACGCATACATGGGGATTGTCTACCGAGAGCATCACCTCTCAGTGCTGTGTTTGGGAAGGAATGACTCAACTTTATCAACGCTCGAGGTCTCGTAGGATTATTTAGAATATCCAGTTAATATTCGAGAAATAATCTGCTTACAGCGGTGGTAATTTCTAGCCAGTTAAGTCTGTATTTATAATCAATAGGCGTTGAAAGAATATTTGCATTTTTTTACATTAGCTGAGACATCATAAAGTGTATACTTCCAATAAAAATACTCCTCGTAAGGATTTTCAGTTAATTTTAATTTCTTTATTAATATTTTTTTCTATCCTTAATATTAAATTTCCATATTACGTGCAATTACATTGCACGTAAGAAACCAAGTGGATTTCTGTTTGTAAATAATGGTGGGTCTACGTTATTAAAATTTCTGTTATCTTTCTTATTTGCGGATTAATATATTGGACATGTCATTGATTTTAACAGTTCACATTATCATTGTAGTGTATTCATCTTTTTTCTATTGTACAAAAATGAAATAAATGGTGGGGGAAAAAACTTAGAGAAACAGATATGTTTGCAATATATGTCTCTGATTATAAACCAGTTTTGTTGTTCAACTCAGATGAAGACTATGCTTCCATATCAAAAATAAGTTCTACTTCCCACATCTCAGATACATTACGTATCTCTCAAATAAATGTTATGAAGTAGATGCCACTCTTCGTGCAAAAGCTCCCTTCCCTCCATATGATAATATCGTTTAAACCAAAATATTGTTCTGACGTAAAAACTTCATGTTTCTATTTTATTTTTAAGCAAGGTAATTAGTGTATGCTCTATCATCAAGAGGATGTAAATAATTATTTTATTTGCTAACTGTAAGAAACGTATCACTCAGTAACACAAATAACGTCATGATCACAAGCGTCAAGGTTTAAAATTTTATTTTCTCAGTGTCGAGAATCATCTACTTCCTTTTAGCGTTTAACTCGCGTATACAAAAATAAAAATGTAAATCGCCAGGTATATTACAAAGAATATCATCCATGAGTCAGCTAGGAACGGTTTATATGAAGCAGCGATTAAGGCTTTTTGCTGGTTCTCAAAAATACAAAACATCGAAAAGTAGTTATGAATTAGTATTTTAATTTGTATGTAATTATATATATCGCTTAGCAACCTTTCCCTGAATGCCCTTGAAAATCTGGCTTCGACAAACATTATTCGTTAATTACGCAACAGATAATACGTCTACTATCAATCTGTATGAAAAACTTTAAAGTTGCAGTTTTTTTCCCCCCATTAAATATTATTTCGATATTTTCAGTGAACAAGAGTTCGGACCTGAGGACCTAACCATCACAACCTTGCCTTCTGAGATACAGGAGGCAGAGTTGAGATGGTTAGGTCATGTGATGAGGAGGGAGGAAGAGTATGTGGGAAAAAAAGGTCATGCAGATGGATGTGTAGGGGAGGAGGAAGCGCGAGCGGCCAAAGAAGAGATGGAAAGAGATGATGGAGGAAGATTTCAGGATGAAGAACTTGGATGTGGCTACAGCCCAAGACAGGAGGTTGTGGAGGAGACTCACTACAGACAGCGACCCTACTTAAGTGGGAAAAGCTGCAGTAGTAGAAGAAGAAGAAACAAACTGATTTTCATTCCACATCCTAAAAATCAGAAATTATATGAGATTCCCATTACATAAGATCGAAGCAGACCATTGGATGTGCATTGTGATTGTGAGAACCCTCATTTAGCATTGAACGCTGCTCGACACACGACCTTGTCAATTGAAAAAAAAAAGAAAAAAAAAAGAGTATTCGGTTAATTCAATGTAGTTGTCTCGGGATTGGAAATACCTAAAATAAATCTGATATAAAAAGAAATGAGGAAAGGGAAGACCTTTCGTCTTCCGGTGGGTGTATCGATTATCGAGATGCTGATAGCTTTAAAACTCTATCAAGATGACTTCCGTTAGCATTCCGATTGCCCTCGGATTGCATTTTAAGTTGACAGATGGGATTATCGGTTAATCTCGGTCTGCTAATTACCGTGTCGATGGCCATAAATTAGTGTTTACAATCAGTTGGGGGATCGTTATCGACTTCTCATTATTATTTGGGTTGGAAAAATCATTGTGTGCGCAATCAATGATTAAAAGTAACAAGTGCATATACTAAGTGAAAATGTTTTGTGCTCTGTTAAGGATATTCATATTATAATATTTTCTTAAATTTAAAATGAGCCTAATGTATGCGATATTCTCTTCATTCACCAAGGTCTTCAGAAAAACGATTGTGTATGTGCTATATATATCAAGTATACCCTTTGAGAAACTGAATATAATTTCTTTTGAAGCTGAGTACCGTATTGAGTTGATAACTCTCTTATTACAATAATTATTAAACCAAATTCGACTGTGTAATATTTCGCTTACAACGGATGTGATCAATTCCACCAAACTAGTTTGATATCGATATGTGTATTCAACAGGTCACCTGCTGCTTGCAAAATATTAAAGTGTCAAAGCCAATTAATGAAATAATTAATGAACTCGTAAATAGCAAAAAAAAGACAAGTTTTTTTTTTTTTTTGCTGCGCAAAATCTCTGCAAGTGTTGCATTGCTCAACCTATTTCAACTAAATATGGAAAAGGTAGTTTCCCTAATGTCCTATGAGAATTTATTTTATTAGAAAAAAATTAATATTTTTTCCTCTTTTTGTTTCCTCTTTCTGCGAGTACATTTGAGCATCATAACTAACGCTAAAAATTCAGCGCAACGTTTAGTCACGTGTTATTAAAGTGGTCCGAAAGTTCATTTTAACTTCAGTAGCATCACCCCCATCCTCTCATGAATTTTTTAGTTGCGTTTTTTTCTAATGTAAACTTACAACGAGACAGTCAAGGGTTACATTAGTGGCTGGCACAGCTAGATTGGAATGTAGGCCCGTGACACCCTGTCGTGTTGGCATGCGGAGCGTCGTCCGTTGCGGAGAGATCGTGGGTCAGTTGGAATGAACGCCTGGACAAACAGCGCTCTAATTACACCATCGTCCTGGTTGCCCAGACAGACAATTCCACCCTCCCCTCAACACACCCACCCTCCGAGGAATATGTGTATCTAGGCAGCCATCCCCCTCTGTATCCTTCTCTTCCAGCTCGTGCCAGGAGTGAACGCTGCTCGTGGGTTAAGACGCTCAGTAGCGTTTATTTAATGCTCTCCTCGCTCGTTGCGAGTGGAATCGATAAGATCCCATTTGCGTAGCGTGCTGTAAAGCCACCCCAGTGCCCCGTTGACAATGGACAAGAATTAGCCTGAAAGACATGGCAAGTCACTGTTCACACCGTCGAACTGGTGCTCTCTGCCCTTCCCGCGACGCTGCGACCTACGCTTCAATTTATCAATAGACTGTCAGCTCGGCTGCCAGACGAAAAGCCCTCTTTTGTCTCCGTCCCTTAGTTGTCGTGGTGTTTGCCTGCCCTGCGATACCTGGCTCGTCCCGGTTACACTATTAAATCGCACAACGTCTAATAAACCCGGCAAAATTCCTCTATTGCGAGATATATTTAAAAATGGCATTGACGCCCGTATCCCCCTACCCTTCTCGCTAAAGCGCGCGGTTGAAAAGAAAGAACCGACAGAAGTGCGGTCGAGATTAATGGGATGACTCCTTTGGCTCAATAGCGCGGAGGCATACCTTTAATAAGTGGAGCAACAAAATCTCCAGCACAAGGAAAGAGTTGGTTTTTTTCCCCTTCGATGGGGAGAATTTTGCATACGATATTAGACTGGAGGGGCTCGAGATTACGATGACATTTTCACAAGGCACACTTGACAGCATCCTTAAAAGAGAACAGACGCTTCTTAAAAAGTGAAGGGAAGGTGTTTTCTTATCAGGTACTTTTTAACTCGTCACTTTAAACTACGCTTTATTCTGTCGGATCAGAGCCAAACTCAATTTTCACTCTTTTCGTACCTGCGATATTTGTATTAAATATGCTTTCCTTACGTAGGACCGCCGTGTAACAAGCTTTGGACAAGCAGGTGGCAGCTCCCTCTTCATCTCTTTTCACTGTTAACGCTATGCGTGCATAGGGATAACGTTCAATTTTGGTTTTTCCTTTTTTTTTTAAGAAAAATAGTTCTATGCATGTTTCCAGAGATGCTTTTGTGCATTATTGAAGTGCTTTTTAATTAAGGTTCAGGTATAATTTAGCGATAGAAGAGCTTAAAATTCTCTCATTAATCTTTCAATTCATTTCAACAAACTTGTTTCGTAGTAGTGGTAGGGGGGACCTCAACCAATATGGTTCTTGAACACAGTCAGAATCTTTAAGTCTTCAGCATCTTATCTATCGTAAATGAGGAGGGCATGTTAACATTAAATTGGAGCGAAAATGAAAATCACTTCCTCTTTCTCTATTGGAATGACTGCTCAAGAACATAACCATCACAAGTTGCTCAGCTTTAAGCCATTATTTGACCCTTAAATGACGTCATCAAGGCAAAGTACTTAATACAGGCGGACGAATTTTTCTGCTGTTTGATATATATATATATATATATATTTTTTTTTTTTTTAAAATAACATGTCTACCAAAGCGTCCAATTTGTAATAAAACCCTTTAAAGCGTTATAGGATTTAGAGCGAGATTTTAGGCTAGGACTGTTCCTTTAACCGAAGTACGTTATATAAAATTGTGCATTTCTATCCTCTCCTTCGAATTTTCTCTTTATTCATAAATCATCTTTATAGGACTCCTTTTATTATGGTTTGAATGTCTTGTATCCTTATACGACTAACAATGAGTTGATTGGTCTGTTATTAAATAGTCAAGTAAACAAACGCTAAGAGATTAGAAAAAAAAAGTTGTGCCACCGTAATATGTTGTTTGCGACTAACAATACACGACTCATATAGAAGTGAAAGGGCACCCCTCATCCAGAAACTCGGGATTTCATCCTACGAAACGCCCAGAATAAGATCCGTATGGCCTCATGACTTTAGTTGCTTCTGCCGTAAATTCAAAATACAAAGTGAATGGCCAAATACAGGAAGATTATCAAGCTAATTTTCATATGCGTACGTATTGAAATATGGCATTTCTAAACATCCTCGGTCACCATGTTTTTACAGATACCCTCATTGCTATGGGACTATAACGTCACATCCGTCAAATAATTTATGTAATAATAAATGAGCTTCGTATTAGAGATTATGAATATATTTCAATTACTTTTATGAAATGTATAAATAAGTTAAAGTTTGTCTTTTTAAATAAAAAAAAACTAATTTCAAATAGACCCAAATTTTTTTCAACTGCATGGGAATTGTACATTTTAATGATTGCATTAAGAATAATTGAACTGGGAATTATCCGATAACGAGATAAAACACTTGTTTAATCTGTCTGAATATTTTTTTTCTATTTCAATGAAATATAGAGAGGTTGTTGTTTGAAATTTGGGCCGAAGTAAAAGCCTATGGGGCCATTGTATTGTGTCTGTTAACTGAGTGTGTTCAGCAGCCATTTAAACCCGGATGATCACAGAGAAAAATCTCGTTATGCTTTTTGATCATGTGTTGCAGTTTTCAATGGCTGAGCATCTAGCAACAGAAAATTAAAATCCATACCCATTGTTATTTTACTTCGATTTTCTTTGTAACTGCCATGATATTGTGATCAAATACTCTGAAAACCAACATTTCAATAATGTTTCGCCATCCTCGGGCATCCGACAGTTCACTGAAATAATAATAATAATAAAGAATGGTTCTATAAATCTTTTCTATTTTATCATCATTTAGTACCGTAAGGACAAAGCGTCTTCGTTATAAGACAGTCGCAGTGATGGCTTTGCTTTTATTCTTGTCGGAATCCTCCAAATTAAAAGAGGTTTTCAGTCGAAGGTGTAGGCTGGTCTCAATATGGTTGTGGCGTCAGGATTTTCCTGCAATGAAGATAGAATGGCAGGAGACTACGCGCAGTTGATACCCTTAATCTACAGGGTGGCCATAAAATAACTTTCCCTCTTTGGAGGCACCTGTAGCTAAAACCAATAAACGGAATGAGACCACATTTTATTTTGAGGCTTTCGAAGGAATGGGGAGATGATTTCCGCGGGAAAAAAACATAGTACCAAAAGTCACCGATAGGGGAAATTTTGGCGCTGGCGGAGCCGAAAGCAGTCAAATATTTGCAGTAAACGCAGGTAAAAAGAATTATGCAAATTTTACTGACAGCAGCATTACTAATTCTCCTTAAAAAGGGATTGGGAACGTTCAGGCAGTTATTCGAATCACTGACGAATTGTGCTCAATATGCCTCCTACCATGCCTCAGCCTGCTTTACTTGTTAAGTTGTTTTACCTTAAACACTGCAAATCTTCTAAATTCCAGAAGGGAATTTAGAAGGTTTCATAACCAGCGTACAGGTCCTATGTCATCCTATGTAATCATAGCACTGAGAGCTATGATTAAGAAGTTTGAAGAAACTGGATCACTAGGATTAGACCTGGCAGTGGACGGAAAGCAGTGCAAGAAGAGAGTATCAGACGATACGGCATTGCACTATTTAAGATAAAACAACTTAACAAGTAAAGCACGCTGAGGCAAGGTAGATGCATATTGAGCACAATTCGTCAGTCATTCGAATAATTGCCTGAACGTTCCCACTCCCTTTTTAAGCGGAATTAGTGGCGCTGCTGTCACGTACGCATAGTAAAATTTGCATAATCCTTTTTACCTGCGTTTACTGCAAATATTTAACTGCTTTCGGCTCCGCCAGCGCCAAAATTTCCCCTATCGGCGACTTTTGGTACTAAAAAAAATTTTTTTTTCGCGGAAATCATCTCCCCGTGCCTTCAAAAGTCTTAATATAAAATTTGGTCTCATTCAGTTTATTGGTTTTAGCTACAGGTGCCTCCAAAGAGGGAAAGTTATTTTATGGCCACCCTGTACTTCATTGCCTTAGTTGTTCCATCATGAATTCCTTTGTTTGAAGCAAATGTTAATTTACAAATTAGTAATAATAGAAACTAATTTGTCAAATGATTTATCGGAAAAAAAACAAAAATATCTTTTTTAGAAACGTTTTTATTCTTCAAACTAAAATAATAATAATAATAATAATAAAATGCATTTAGAGCTTAAATATTTACTTATTCTTTTCGTGTTGTAAACTTTAAAACGCTCAAAGATGTTGGCATATTATCAATGAAATGAGATCAAATATCTTGATTCCAATTCGATGAAAACAGAGTTTAGCAGTATTTGTGTGGGAGCGAGTTCCTCCCGTTACAATGTTCACTTTCTTCCAGCAATTATAGAGAGAGAGATCAATAGATGGAAACGAGCTGTTTATAAATAAAATTTTGTAATTCATTACAAAATGAATTTTTCGATGTTGCTAGTTGGAATTCGAAGTAACTGTGACTATATACGTCAATAGGGTCTCTTTTGTGAGAGGTAATCTGTGGTGCTGGCTAACCTAACTGTTTGTTAATTTAAACCGATAATGTTAGATGTGTGTTAAAAGTGCCTGTATTGAAATGTAAATTTCCATGTCTGGAGCTCGTTGTTGTGTGACAGGACAGAAAATAGCTTGTGCAGCTATAATAAGATTGACAAGCAGCAGAGTTAGCTTCAGTAAGCCACAAAAAAAAAAAAAAAAAATCAGTATTACGATGTTGAAAAAATAAGAAGCAACTTATTATATAATTTCATAATACAGCTTGACATTATTCGCAGTTAAAAGTTCGATTGTTAATAAATTTGGGTTATTTGAATAGCTCTATCGAGCGGTGGTACTTCTGTAAAATATGCCACGAAAATGTTAAAATGATCAAACTTTGAATCTTTTTTTTTTCGCTAATATATTCTAGACATTTCGTGGCATTCTTATTTCATCTGAGCATGCTGTCGAACGAGCAAATACTGTTGCTCGTTCAACAGCATGCAGAGTCCTCGTGAAGGATACATCTTTGTGTCAAACCTCACACTTTCCAGATGGAAATTTCCTCGTTTCATCATGTTCTGTGATTAATCTTCGTTCACTCTTGAGAGTGTCAGTGACAATCACACGAATGATTAGGGAGGAATCTTCATTCCACTGATGATCTGCATATTCGAAGGTACTTTTTATGCTCCTCTACGATTCCCGCAGGACGTATTGCCACTACTATTAAATGCCACACGATATCGTGTATACTTCTAGCAAGTTGGAGACTTGTGGACATTTTCGAGAATCATTTCTTGGGCCTGTCAGATTTCGGGACGTGAATCCTTCGGAATTTTGCTTTGTTTTTGTGGGGAGGGGTGAAAGAACTGCTGCAAACAAACGAGGAAATACAAACATGCATGCTTTCTTGCTTGCCTTTCGATCCTAATGAACTAATGCTAGCTTCACTGGGGGATGCGTTCTTAAGAATCCCTAACATTTCACTGGAGTAATGTCTGTTTATTTTTTTTTGTCATGGAAAGCTCCGTAGTCATTCAGTACTTGACTATGCTCATAGAAGTATGTTCATTGAAAAGATCTCTGCTACAAGCCCGGTTTCTTCTTTCCGACAAAAAAAAAAAAAAAAAAAAAAAATTGCGAGACTATTACAGAAATATTTACATTTCTGTAATCTTTCCCCTTCACAGCACCTTTCAATATTTTTCCTTGACACAAATTGTCTGTTAACAATCTATATTACTTTATCATGCCTCTCAGTATCTTCCGTCTTCCTTTTTAACGGTTATAAACACTGGAAAACTTGCAGAAGGCTAATCCCTAAATACTCCGATAGTGATTTTAGTCGTTTTTCTTAGTGATATCATTTTTAACGCAGATGCGTAGGCGAAAAAGCGACACGTTTATTGTATAGTTCTGTTTAGGTAGTTCCTGGATTAACAGCTGAAACACTGTATGACGTCCTGTATTATCGTTTACTTCTGCATGAAAACAGTTAAAGCCCTCAGGCAAATGCATCATGTTTTCTATTTTCCTGCTGCAGAACACATCACTATCTCCGTACGCCTTTAGCTGAAAAGTCTTAATAAACATTTCCTGTGTTTTGAAGGTTGGTTAGAATTGCAGTAGAAGCAAACCGGCATTATGAGGCCTGTATGTCTATTAATTGTGTAGTCGCCCGACCTGCTTGCAGGCGGAAAATTCTACCTCCATTGTATCAGACCGACTAACTCACCTCTAGTTAAAAAGTCCTTATGATGGTCATCACGCGATCTTTGGAACTACATAAGATGTGTCTTTGTGACTGCATTAGCAGTGAAAAAAGTGATTTATTAGTAATATGCCGTACACATCCGGAAGGAAAGGATGGATGGAATTAGCATCTTACTCACGCACGCTGTTCACTAATTGCTGATTCTTTGTGCTCTTTACAACTCCTTTTTTTTTTTTTTTAACGTAGTCAGTGAACTACTAGAGAATTATGTTACCTTTGGGATTGATCCCCTGATCACTTGAAGGTCAGGGTTGTTTGTCTGTTTAACGAACGCTCACAGTGATCATGTCCATCGCACGGAGTGCTTCCAGATGCCATCTCTTTGGATTGTCGAATAGACAAAACGGCAACTATGATCATGCTGCTAATAGCTGTATAGTGCTGCTTCTGTAAATTTCGATGATGCAGCAGGAGAGGCCATCGGTGTGAGCTATGTGAAGTGTACTGATAAACAGGCAAGATCACGTGACACTACAAGCACAGTGACGTACCGAGATGATACCATTAGACACAAAAGATTTTCCAATAGTAGCGAATGTGGGAATCTAACTTATAGAGAGACTGCTATATATCAGAGGCAATTTTAAACTAAGACGATTCGCTTTTCTTTAATAGTCTTTTAAGTTTTTTTCTTAGCTCACGTTGTGCCCCGTCGTTATAAATCAACTATGACACTGAAGCAATCGATTAATTCCACCAACGAGAACTACGCATTATGTTTCAGATATTGGGAAATGAGAGAAGTTTAGCTTCTTCAGCGAATGTCTCCCCCCACCCTTCTCGCCTTCTACCTCACCCCTACCCTTCTGCATTCTAGGTATCAATGATGGGCGACTACGGGGCGCGAAAAAGTAGCGCGTCTCTTACTCGACTTAGTGGTTTTCTGGCGCGAGAGATAAAAGCCTGCAATTCGCGTAGATTGTCGCCGAGTGTTATAGGCTTAACGTTTGATTAAAATGCTGGCGATAAATTCACTTTGGCAAAGTAATAAAAAACGTGTACCTCAATGTGCAATCACTTGTTCAGAGTTTGATTTCTTCGCAAATGACACTTTTTTCTCTTCTTCTTTGATCACTTGTAACCAAGGGTATCTGCAGGAGGGAAAAAAAAATAAAATAAAGCACACCTCGAAATTGGAACGACACTACGAAGTATCGGGAAATTGGACTACTAATACAGCTTGTTTCTTTTCTCAAGAACTGTGTCTTTTAGTCTGGAGAAAATGGTGCGACCATAAAATACAGAACATACTTATTTATGTTATCCAGTGAAAAAAAAAATCAGAATAACTTATAACAGCAGTTGTTGTTCTGATAACTTCGATAAGAGATTCAAAATATGACGAACAAGGTTTCCTGATTAGTGTAAATTTTAATTAGTTGCCATTCAGGTAGCAACATCAGAAAAAAACGCATCTTAGAGTACTTTCAGTTAATTTTTATACAGCTGTCTGTACATTAAAGCCCAACATTATCTGTTTAAAATAATTCACAGCGAACAAAAAAAAAAAAAAAAAATCAACCTAAGCTCTTTGTAACCAGAGAGGGCTACGAAATTCACTCTTCCCCAAAATTTACAAATGACCTTATTTATAGATAAAATTATGAAATACACTCATGCAGTTATAAGATTATCAATAACATTTATTGGTCAATTTAGAGTTTTTAGATTCTTTGGCCCACTAACAAACTTTAGTAATTATCATGAACACAATATTTGTAGGAAAGGAACAAAAATTAATGAATTAAAAAACGTTAAAAATAACTAAATCTTTAATGGCGTAATCACATACGATGACTATTTTTTTTTTCACAAATAAAAATTAATATTAGAAGATTCAAAACCACAAACGAAAAGAAGATTAGCAAAGTTAGCTGATCCGAGCTGCATGTGTTTTAACGTGGGTAACCCTTTTCAGATTTTGCGCTGCTCCTTGCACTTTGACATCCGCGTTGTACATTCTTGCCTGATAGCATCTAATTATAGGGTACTGACTACAATGACACGAGGGAGGAAGAAGAAAACCGGCTAACACGCGTTCGTTTGCACTGCAAACCAAACCGTTTTTTTTTTTTTCTTTCCAGTCCTATTGAAATTCCAGAATATATTAACTTTTTCCAAAACAGCGTTACCGACACAAGAACTTAAAATAGTAAGCGACACTAAAATTACAGAATAATGAGGAGATCTATGGAATGAAGCATTATTTGAAAGATAATATACAGTGTTGATCTCAGAGTGGGTGGTAAGAACATTCAAGAAAGAAAGCCAAAACGACTGTTGTTTATAAAATCTGCTAATTAGAAATAAAGCTGGTGTTTCAGCAACCCGCTGAACTATAAGGGGGGAAGTTAAGCATAAACATCCGTATCGTACGAGTATTTCAGCATTTATCTGCTCTTTACATATAAACTTCTTTAACTGTCATCTTCGAGACCGCCACCAAATGTATCCCATCGTTTAAGAATATCGTTCTTGCCCTTTTTCTAGACAAACTTTTGAAAAGAAGTAAAAAAAAAAAAATCTCGTTACTGGGTTAGAAAAAAAGAGAGAGAGAGCAGCCTATCACTTCACGTGACACGCTCGCACTGTGCGGTTGTAATAAAGCAAAAATGAGCTTCCACAGCCATTTCCTTGGAGACCATCGCACCTTCTCACTTCTTACAAATAGTATTTTGCTTCGTGTCTTCCTTAACACTGGGAGCATATTGCCGACCGTGGTCATCGCCACCTGTGGACCCTACATACTGTTTTGCCCTCCCTTTTCCCCCCCACCCAATTTCTCCCCAAACCATCCTAATGACCACCGGCAGGCTGTCTCCATTAGCTCCTGAACGTGATGGAAGAACAGCACTTATCGGAAAACACTCGGAACTCTAAAGAGCTCAAGAGGAAAACAATGCTGGACATGCGGATCTTCAAATGACAATGGGAACTCCCGCCAAAAAAACCCATACTTTTCTTGCACACGATGAAACGTCAGGAACTGTTCGAGTAAATTTAATGAACAACTGAGTTCGCTTGGAGTTCCCAAACACTTTGGGTTCTCGATTATTTCCCGTGTAACCGCAGTATATACTCGGGGCTTCTGATCTTGGATAGTAATGTTTCATCGAAATCCATGATGAAGCGGAGACAGATAACTGTATTCGGTTCTTGATTCGAAAACTAAAAGGATTTCCTTCTGGAGAGAAGGGAAAGAACATATTAGGACAAAAGTAATACGCACATTCTTCAGAGTCACTAAGCTATTCAAACTGCACGAGCTCCGATATATATCTTCAATAGTTTTCCATATTGTTTCTGCAGCATTTACAAAAATATTCTTTCCTGTCATTTATAATAAATAAAACTTCAAATTTTGTCTCGAATTCCATTAATAAATCGATTTTTGTTACGGCAAACCATACTTAAAATAAAAAGCTAGTCGTGTAAACACTTGCGTTGTAGTCCAATTGCTCATAGCAAGTAATGTTTTTCAAAAACATCAAAATTTTTATCCGCTTCATGGTATACAGCACTGATCATATGCGATGGGAAACGTAGACATGTTAACATAAGTAATTGGCAATCTTGTAAAAACCGTAAACCCCTTCACAATTTAGTGTATCGTAATTAGAGATAATTTGCTCTCCATCCACACATAATTGTCATTAAAAAACACCAATATCTTGATGGATAACCTCTATATAGGTGAGTTTCTTCATTGCAAATACTATGAATAAACTGGAATATAACTGACTTTCTCAGAAGCCTTATCTCTGAAGCATCTAAAAATGCAAAAATACTTAGTGGGTATGGGTTCAGAGAGTGTCTGATATTCCTTTCTAAAACAAACAAACAAACAAACAAAAAAAATCTGTATCACTGATAACGATCTAACAGACATCTGGCTGGATTGAAAACGAGGATTTTTCGCCATCCAAAGATATATAGCGCTGAGAAGATAACTTAGTATTTTATTCATGGAAAATAAGTCAAATAAACATTTTAAAGTCAAAATAATTTCTGACAGAAATTCCTAGTAAAATGCGGCTGCTAAAGATTTATAACTTGAAATTTAGTTTACACTATCGAAATAATCATATTCAAGATTTAAGATTTGATCTGAGTTACATTTCATTTTTCTTTTTTTTTCCCTATATGATCATCAATTTTCCTAATCAAGTTTCAACAGATTTACTTTTCTACGTATCAGAACTTGCTTCAGATGTGGTGATAAATTTTATACGCCATTTCAGAAGTCTAAATGAGAAGATAGACGAAAAGAGAATGGCTGTAAATCTATACAGAGATGTTCCTCATGCCATAGTATGCACGAAAAGAGATCGTCCCGCGATATAATTATCAATTTCCATCCTTTTTGACTTCAACAGAAAAAAAAAAAAGCAAAACTGAAGCCTTTCATCTGGAGCCGGTCTTTATCTAATTGCATGTGACAGCCTGAGAGTGGGAGGTCCTGGCTAATAGCATTAACCACGTCTACCGATATCAGCCTCTTTTTCTTCCCTTTAATTTTTACTGGACAGCGTGACAAATGGAAAGACCTAATTGACAAATCGCAAATGACAAAATATTAATTTGGTTAATAATAAGAGGAAGCTAAAGCTCTTGTTTTCATAACTTGTTTTTGTTTGGACGTGGCATCGATTTTCCTTACTCATTTCGTATCATTTGTCACGTGGATTTCATTGGTTCAGAAAAAAAAAAGTAAGGAATGCATTTTCGGTTCAATAAAAGTTCTTACACACGCACGCCTCTGGTGGTCAGTAGAGCTGCTTGTTTATTATCTGGAAACGTAGTGCGTAGGAGTTCTAGAAATGTAACACAGACATCTTTATTCAGTTATCAGACAAGCAAAAATATTAAAGAGCAAGTTTAGAAGAAAACAAAGAAGGAAAATAGATTCAGAGTTTATGTGACAACCCATGAAAGAAAATTTTCTTCTAATCAAGGGTTAGGTATTTGCCGGTTCCGATTCCATTGGTGTCTGTACATTTTATCCGCTCCTTTGATATCTTTTCATTTCTCTTTCTATTCCTTGATCTTTTAATTTAAACTACAGATATCTTCATATTTTGCATGATATAATTTTACATTGCAATTCATTCCAACAGAAAATGTAATTTTTCCATATTGATATACAAGTTCAGTAGAGCCTTAAAAACTCGATTTTAACTCTCTCTTTCTGTGCAAGTGGGCTCGCATCCGACACGATGCTAGGTACAAAAAAGTTTAAAAAAAAAGAAAGAAGACTACGTCGGGGGCGAGCAGTGATTGAGAGCCAGGCAACCACTCTGTCTGTGTACTGATATCGCCGTGAACTGTACCCATGGGACAAATTCATCGGCGGAGAGAGTGAGGTGACTCCCCGGGGCCGCAGAGAAATTATGGTCGTAATTCATAAATCGTTCCCCCCCTACCCCCTGAGCAGACAGTAGAAAACAATAAAAATGCCGGAGTCTGTGCAGAGCGGAGAAGACTTTTCATCCACAGACCATCTTATCTCTCCGACTATCTCCCGGTCCAGCACCATACCAGTGGTGGGAGTTGGTCGTGAAATGGCCAAAGTGGAGGATGGGGAGGGGGAAGAAAAAATGGGTGTAAACATGGAAAGGGTGAGAGTAGGAAGTGAGTTTTTACTGCAAGTTGTATAATAATCTGGTGCTTTAATCTTTAATATAATTAGCTCTTAGAGAAATAGAAACGTGTTTTACTTTATGTTCCTGATAAGTGACCTTGGAAGTGAACGGTGGCATCCAACCCCTGTAAAGGTAGCTCCCCGTGCGCGCTTATGCATCGCATTGAAAAATGTTCAGAGAAAAACGCATTCAAAATTGAATTCATTTAAGAATCCATCTTTAAATTTATATTATAAATAGAGAAATTACTGATTTAAGCAAATATGATAAAATATTGTAACACCTGATTTATAAAATAATGATATTACACTAAAACTTTGTTGCTATCAGTGATGAGTTGAGATACCTTAGAGAGAATTAAAGAGAATATGGAACAATGGCTTTTCTTAAACACTCGTTAAAATGCGCAGTATATCTTGATACTTCCCCATAGATGTGATTTAAGTGGAACACGCTATGACGAATGAGTGTGTCGCTCTTCCACTTTCCTCTGAGCTTATATAAGTAGCTCCTGGTCAAAATCTGTTCACACTTCTCTTTCATTTCGCCTTCTTCACGTATTATTCCAGAATGAGTGAATGTTTAAAATACATCTTTCTGTTTTAATCGATTCTCTTGTCCGGTCGTGTGCTACAGGTTCTGTATATCACACACACACACACACACACACACACACACACACACACACACACACACACACACACACACACACACACACACACACACACACACACACACACACACACACACACAGGATATGTTTCGAGATGGCATGTTATTCACATAACACAAGAAATGATTAATAGTACCAACCGCAAATGCATCGGCTCTTTCTTTGAAAGTAAGAATATAATTTTATGTAATAAAGTCGGAATGCTACTGTAGAAGATCAGAATGCTAAAAACACGATTCACAATGGCCGATGAAAAATCATCTACAAAGCGAAGTAAAAAGAATAAAGGCTAAAAGTATTTTTAGGATTTATTAACCATTTAGTGAAGACATTAAATTGAGCATTGAGGCTTCTTAAGACTCTTCAGCGATGCTTTTCACGTATGCAAAGGGCGCATAAGGTACACCGAACTAATTATTAAACACAGTGGTCCCGACACGTTCCAATTTAAACTTCTCTCGCCAAACAATGGCTTACCCTTACGGATCTGGCCCAACTATCTCGCGATGACCTTTCAAACGCCAAGTTAATTATCGCTATACTGTTTAGAGGTTAATGTCTGGGTAATAACGGCCGACACAGTTACGGCGGTGATATTGGACCTTTGAACTCCAAGAGGCCCCAATTTGGCGTCGGTTTAGGTGTTACAAATACTCACGTGCCTAACTGTTTTTTTTTTCTTTTTCTCTGACCCGGTATCTGGTTTCGAGGCCTTTTCTGAGACCAATACTCGAAGTATGAAAAAGTCTGCTGCTGCTACTATAGAGGGGATGGGGGTAAACAAGAAGCCTGCATATTCCGCAGCGGTTTGCGATTACTCCTGGACGTGACAGGGCACGATTTCAGTCCGCGTGCATTGTAGGGATATATGTGTGTATGTGTGATTTTTTGCTTACTCTTCTTTATGCATGTAGAATAATGGAATATAATCAAGTAAAATGGAATGTACTAAATGGTAGAGAAGAAATAGAACTCGAAGTAATGGAAACCGGGGTTTCCATTAGGAAGAGTAGAAAGCAGAGATTATGAAGCGGTAGATTTGGCTGCTTAACAGTTCTATTACACAACATTTAGTGAAATCTGTGTGGATGATCTAAAACTAATTGACCAGACCCCCACCAAAAGCACAGAGTAGGTAGGAAAAATTAACAGATTTGTATCTCTTCCAAAGACAAAAACATTTACTTTGAAAGATGATAAAACTGTCTTTTTCTCACCTTTTTTCAGTCTTTGTGTTTGGAATCGACGTCATAGCCCAGTAAGTTAAGTCGGCTTCTGAGAAAAAAATGATAAAATATACAAATTCTATATAAGTCGAATTTTATTGAATAAAACCGTGTTTAACAGTCCACATTTTAAGCAAATGAACGAACTGGCAAAGAAATAGAAAAGAAAGCTGAGAATTATCGATCACGGACTCTATTACACCTGAATTCGATACTGTAAGTAATTATCCAGATCTCTGTTAAGGGAATAGACATGCCACGGCTGAACGGTTTTGTACTTGCTTCTCTTTCAATCACTTTCAAATGTTGATGTAGTTAGTCGGTGGCTCCATCTAGGACGCAAAAATCTTTATAAGTACTTTTCAGCCGAAGGGACGTTTACTGATCTCATATGGAGGTAGAGGATTTTTCTTTCCATAAAATAGTCATACTGGCTCAAAGAACGTACACAGTTAACTGATATAATACACTGGATTCGTAAGTTTACTTATTTCATCGTAATTCCAAACAAAAACCACCAGTTGTTGGATGAGTGAGAAAACTACGACTGCTTAAGATGATATTCTCCTTTTCTCAATGGCTAGATTTCCTTGGTGATCGTAAGACATTTGGAGTGGATTCTTTTCAAATGATTGCAATTTAGTCACTGCCAAAACTCAATCTTCAAGTATTATCAAAGTTAATTTATTATGGATTCTGAAAAATCTCCCGCTTTTCCCGCTGTAAATACAAATTTCTGACGAAAGTGAAACTTCACATAAGCATCGAAGTTACCAAAGTTACCATTTCATGAAGAAAGACATAAATCTGAGGTGGATGTAATCCTCAAAGCAATTTTGAAAAATCAAATTGAAATGTTCCATTTTAATATATTTCAGAAAAATCTGCTTTGGGGGGGGGGGTTGTTATCTTAATTCAAGACATGCCTGCTTCCGAAGGATAGCAGTAAAAAGGGTACGACTGGAATCTCCTACAGAATCCGCTCGTCCATTGTATTCTGAGAGAATCACTTTGTGGAATTCGAGATAGTGGGTTCCGATTCGGAGTTAGTCAGGTCTGAGAACAATGTTGCTTAACACGGCTGCGTTTCGCAATAAGAGAGCTCTTACTAATGAATTTATTATTTAGACTTTTCTTCAACTCACTTTAAGGTCTGGATTGACTGTCCAAATACATTAGTAACTCATCTTGAATATCTATTGAAGATGTGTTACTATCCCTATCATATTCTCTATTTATTTTGATGGGGAAAGTGCTACAACCGATGTCTGACGTACATATTTCTCTTTTAACGCCATATTAGTACTATTCAACTGGGAGTTTACGAGTTGTTGAAAAAAAAAGAGAGACTTGTTTGAAAATCTGCACGTGCCAGATTTTTATCCCCTAGCAAACAGTATTTCTCGACTGACAGTTGGATCTTCCTTAACTGTTGGTGTTCCCAGGGGGTATTTTGGGTACGGGGAGGGATGGCGAAACTACAACATCGTTGTAAGTTTGGGTTAAACCTATATAAGAAAAGGTCGTTCCCTTCATAGCTACGCGTGCTGTCTTTAATGCGCCCTCACTCGAGCTGCTAGAATTCCCCATATGTCTGTTACGCGTATCAGCAGGTTGTCCAGCCGACGCTATCAGCAGAATTCTAGAAGCTCGCGCGTGTTCTCAGGGCACTACGGCGCTCTTGAGTAAAAGAGAAAATTATAGGATGACGCGCGGTCGGTCGGCAGACAGCATAACTGTAGCTGAGGTCAGTGTTTCGTGCCGTGGGGTCAATTTCTCACTAGTGTCCTATTTCATTTTTTTTTCTTTATGAGGTATTTTAAGGAGCGACTTAAAAGAGAGAAAAATAAGCAGGAAATGACCGATTCTCTGTCAGATACTCATTCTTGCTCGACGTGTCGCTGCACGTAATTCTTTTTAATGAGGGCTTGGAATGTTGTAAGATTCGTGTAGGATTGTTTCAACCATTTCTCACGGCGACTTAAATTGTTATTTTTCAGTTTACGATCCTTATCTGAGTATGTGACACTAAAAAGTTCTGATCACGACTGTCAATTGTTGTTTCTGCAAAATAGGTCATTAAAGAAGAGCATACTTTTAAACGTAATTTCTGCTCTTCAAAAAAAGCATTGCTAAAATATAAATTTAACTCTCTGAATTTTAATTTCGAGGATTGCAGTGACCTTTCCAGTTCATGATTCTTGATTAACCTACTCAAAGCAAAACTCAATTAAAAAAGAAATGGAGAAAAACATTGTTTGATGCCAATGATGACATTATCCGAAGTCAAATCCGCTCATTCTGTACTCTTGGCGTGATGGAAGAAGGAGGGGGGGGGTTATACAATGGACGAATACCTCGAGTGATAAAACAATCAGAATATGCACATCTTTTGAATGAAGTCGATTTCTGCTATCACTGAAAGGCCACCGACATACGTATTATTTTTACTTAATATGCAGGCTTTTCATAAGCTTTCATAAATCAAAGGCATTTAAATCAAGCAAAACTTTGCGATAAACGTATTATATATATTTAAGGTAATTGCGAACATACTAAAACGTGTAATGAATTCAAATGCATTCTGATCATGCATGTCGAGGCAAATCAAAGATCAAATACTTTACTGTTTTTCAATCCTTTGGTTCTTTCGTAAACCGTTTTTCCTCTCCTTTTTCTTTGATCGGCTCTTCTTCTCCTCCCCCTGCAAAAGAAAATAAAAAGCAGTATTAAAGAAACCTGTTTGCTTCTTGTCGCCATGGTCACGACAGGCCTTGCTTATAGAATGCTATCACGTCCGCTAGCCTTCGCTAACACCTCTGTCGGAAGCAGTTCTGTGTCCCAGTGATATGGCACTACATTAAAAACTGGGGATTTAAACGATTATTCCATTTAGACAGAAGGTGTTCGTTTATCACTGCTAATCGTGCATCGGTGACAGGCATAGACGCGCGGACCGCCCGAGCTTCAGTGACGGAGATGGAGAGCCAGGGTCTGCGCCTGTCACAGCGGCCAGGCCGTAAAGACGGACGTGCTTGGAGCTGATAGCCCCGTCGATGATCGACATGCCCTTCGTCCTCCGTTCCAAGCGTAGCTCTGGTCCATTGGGCTTCATTAATAATCTGTAAACAATGACCGGCTCCCGTGTCAGCTGGTTCGAATTATCGGCCTGTCTTCGGGCAAGGGCGAACGGTTTCAAGACCACTTGGGGGAAATAAGAGGGGGGAGGAATGGAAAGAAGGTCAGTGTATGACAAATTGTGGCTTGTCAGTTTGCTGGAAAATAGCTATTTTTACGAAGATTGTGTTCGCTGCATGAAGTATGCAGCTCAAAAGAGAAGGAAGGAAGATCATACTCAGGTGATGGCGAGCATCAAAACGGACGGCTGGGTAACAGTCTCTTCAGATCAGTTGTAGTCATTAATGGAGGATCAGTATTATTGGTGCGCCCTCTGTTGAGAGTCAATGGAATCATCGATCCATGATAATTTTTTGGACTATTTTGGGGAATTGTCAAAAAGAATTGCTTTTCAATGAGTTAAAATTGGTATTAATTCAGATGTTGTTGATGTCTTCTGATTTTTAACATTTCATAATTAGTGTATAATGGCAAAAAGAAAGTGATTTTTCTTGTTAATTTGTGATCTCATATTTATAAATCGGCTTGAAAGCATGGGTTTTAAATATAAACTACTTAACTGAACTCCTCAAAACCAACTGTGTTGTCATTAATCATTTCAAAATATGTAACCAGCCTATTTTTCTCGTAAATGCTTCTTTTTTTTTGGGTGGTGGTGGTGGGGGGGGGAGATGAAAAAATATATTTCATTACTTAATGATGACTTTAATATCAAACATTTCAAATCAGATGTTATTCGCTCTTCCAACTTCCCTTCTCTCAATTATATCAGCTGCCTTCTACCCATTTTTGTTTTGCACAATTTTCACAATTTCCTATTCAATATAAATTTGGCAGGAGTAACAACTTAACAAACAGAAGCACTCTACCAAATATTTGTGATGCGGGTTTAGTAGCTGTTTTCTAGAAGAAATATATTCCATTTCTTGCATTCCGTTATATAAAGATTGGTTACTTTCATAGAAAGATGCCGACCATCTCGATATGCTATGCCTTCTCCTGTTTTACGCGTAGGCCTACACCGCTTTCTACAGGCATTCGAAACGAAATTCAAAGGAATCGAACTCAGGTCTTCCCAAACAGAAGGGCATTAAGACGTTTTATTTTCATTTGCAATTTTTTAGATTTTTTTTCTTATTCAATCAACTTTCGTATTTTTTTTTTTTTGTTCCTTTCTGGTCAATGATCACCCCACGATAAAGCCGTACACACTGATATACCTCCTTGCCACTTTTGAATTATTAGTGGTATTAAATACCCGAAACAAGATGAAGGAAAAAATATTCATTATTTTAGAATAAGCTAGGGGGGAAGTCAAGTTTTTTACAACAAAAATTCCTGAGAGAGAGCTTCAGTCACCAGCTTGTGGACAGAAATAGTTAAGACATTTGTATCTTTACATATTTGCTCATTTGAGGGGAGGGGAGGGGATAAGTAATTTTTCACTCATTAACCTGGCATTTGAACTAACCATAGAAATGTAGATGAATGATTATCAGCTAAAATAAATTTAAGAAAATTAAGAGGAGCAGTTCACTGCACGCCAGCAGACCCTTAAGATGAAGCAACTTATCGCTGATTGAATGAAGTGTGATTAGCACAAGGAAAGATAAAACTTACTGACAAACGTATCTGCAGTAGAGGTTACATAATTCTTTATCAGCTAAACAACACAATCTGAATTTAATACCATTTTGAAGGATTCTGAGAGGTAAAAACGTCTCTAAAATTGTTTGTACGATACAGTTGCTTGTACGCAGCATTTCTAATGTCAAGAATTATACATTTCTTCTGCTAGTCAGAAGAGATACTAACCACTCGGTTATCATCTTAGTCTTTCCTTGTTGGGATAATTTAAATTTCTGAAGAATATATTTTAGGAATTCAAGCTTGTCATCAGTCACTTCGTAATAGAACTAAGAGGACTTCAGCCGAAAGTAAGTTATCCAGTTTCATTCAAAGACCACGGTTTTTTTTATTATTATTTAATTTTTTTCTTTTACCAAACCGGCTGTAGAATATGCGCTATTAAGAGACATAATGTACTGACCTCATCCATAATTTCCAAGCAGTCCAGTGATTGAACTAATAAAAACTGCTTCGTGGTTATCAAAGTAATATAATCTCAAATGGAAGTTTTATGTCTTTAAATTCTTTAAAATATGGAACACTCATTTTTTGAATATTCTTGAGGCAACAAAAGACTTTTCTTTGTAACAAATTCTTAGATTTAAAGTTGTGATCTAACATGAAGAAATTTTTTCTTTGAAATTTTGTCACCTCTTAAGGCAGAAAAAAAAGTTGTTGGTATGAACGAAAAGGAGGTTATCTGTTTGATAGACGAAGTCAGAAATAAAAAGAGCGCTTCAGACGAAAGGTTGGTTTACTTTTTTCAGAATCCAAGTGATGAAAATGACAGATCACAGAAAAGGATGAAAGCTACGTGAATCAATGATTACAGGAAGATAGACAGAGAGAGGAAATATCACAAATGACAATACAGAATAGATTAAAAGAGATAAAAGTTAGGGCAGGAAATAAAAAGACAAGGGGACTGGATTGATATTATCACCGAGAGCGACAACAAACTGATTCCCCACGACCCGCTAAGATAACAGATCTCCTTGGCAACCGCATCCTATGCGATGATGATACAAAATCCACCGCTTTTTAGATCGTTTCTTTCATGCGGTTTAATTCAGAAAAAAATATGAACAGAGTGCCGAAAATAATTCCGGCCTAATTATCTCTGAAACGGTACATAAAACATTCCAAACCGGCATCTTGCCAATGAAACAGAATCGAATCACTGGTAATGCACAATTAATTCTAGTTACTCCGAATTAAATTACCATCTTTTCACATTTAAAAAGAGAAAAATGCCTCCCTGAGAGGAAACACGAGCGAAATGTTATGTAAATTATCATTCCGTTCGTTCAGGAACTGCATAAACTTACAACTGTTTAGATATTTGAGAAAGTACACATTCCGACTTCATTACGTGGTGATAAAACGATGGTTAGAGAACGTTTACCAGTTGAGATAATAGCTAACCAACTTCTCTTTTATATTCTCCGTTGGTTTCATTTATAACTGACTATAAACATTCCTGTGTTTGAATTTAAAAATATTGATGGCGATAGTATAGGGATACTTTTTTAAAATGGAAGAATCCGTGTGTACGATGATGTCTAGGATTACTCCAAAAGGTAGTCAAGTGCACTCTGCTTGTGGCTGGCTAAAGCTTGAATTAATATTTCTACTTGCCAGGTGATACAAGATTTTGTTTTGTTGTTGTTGATGTCAATCCCATCTATGAAGGACTACAAACTAACATTGGTGAAGCTAAGGTTTAGATAATCCAGAAACCTGACTCTACAGACAGAACTTTTCAAGACGCTTTTCATTTTTTTATGACGACTCCACCCAAGTAAGGTTGAAGATTATTGCACAATAATAGTGGGTGGTGTTTAGGATTATCTAATCCGGGAACTTTATTCGAAAGATCAAACATGGTAATTTGCCAGGCCATTGCAAGCCTTCAGTTAAAAAGTGTAGGATTGGTGTCCGCCTGGACCAATACTACTTATTTCTATATCTTTGACTAAAGATGACGAAATACCATAAGCCTCTTTGTTTACCGCAATACTTTCCATCTTTGGGACATACTTCATAGAGCTGGGTGGGGAGAGAAAGAAGTAACGTCCAAATAGATTAAATCACACACTTTGCAGTGCAGTACAATATAAATCACTTTCGTCATCTGATATTTATTCACAAATAGCATTCGAAATTCAACAGATGATTAAAAGTTAAATTTCCGTTATAAGTTAAAAACACGAAAAACAAACCAAAAATAGTTACGAGTGTATAGTTTAAAATGATGTAAATCACAAATAGATTAGTCTTTGCAAATATTATTAGAGATCAATTAATGTTTGCGATAAAATGTTTCTAAGATAAGGGACATCGTTACTTATACCGTTGAAACTTCTATGAGAACTCTCAATCATTTCTGGCAAGCAATAATCGCGACAGTTCCCATTGCACAACTTGACGTAGGTGGTTCAATGAAAGGCAGTCCCTCCACGATACGGAGAATTAATTGATCTCGGCTCATAAGTCGAAAAACTTCTCTACGGTCCCATAATTAAGTTCCCCGCTAATGATAGAAACTTTAACATCCCTCCAGATGAAGCAAAGTCATTCATCCTGATTGAAGCATCCATAGAAAGCACACAAATGGATGCATGGAAGTTGCGGAGTCGGCTTGAAATGTGTGACATCTGTTAATTGTCCCTTCTAGTACCTTGTAAATATGACCTCTCATGTCTTCTCCTTTTTTCACCTCCTTTTGTGCTGACTACACAAAGACGTTTGTTTGCTCTTGCCTTCATTTCTTCTTTATAATTATCGCACCTTTCTTAGCGTACAAGATGCGGTTCCGATGATTTCCCAACAATACGCCCCATCGCTCACTTCAATAGAGCCCATCAATGATTTTCACAGCTCTTTACAGAATCGCTGGATGTGTTTTATTAGCAGTCGTTTCTTCTGTTCTGATTGCAGCCGAGTAATAGCGTACGGCGAATAAAAATTACCCGCAGTCCTGATCTTATCTGTATTTACATTTCAATTGTAATGTTGGATTGCTTAATTAACCCGGATAAGTTCTTAATGTTCGGGTAGGACTAATGAAACCACCCGGGTGCACCCGAGCGTAAAAATGAATCGTTTGTCAATCTTGTTTCTGTCATAGAGAAGTCTGAAGACAGCTTTTTACTGAACTGAAGGTGTATCAAATATCTATTGTCATTATTCATGGGAGTGAAAGTAGACATGGATGGATGTGTGGAGACAGACAGACACAGATGAGAAGTAACGAGGAAAATGAAGATAATGAATTTGCATTTTCCATGACAAATAACTTTATTAACTGATGAAATGGATTCCATTTAAAGTGCTGACTGTTGTTAGGCTGCAGTAAGAAAAAAAAATGACTGAATAAATCGTAAACATTTTAACTTAGTTGGAAGGTGGTTTAAAATGCATCATTCTCCGTTATTATGTTTAAAGACTGTAGAAATTTCTTCGTTGCGTTTTAAGGCCCACGGATGAGTGGCCAGTAAGTTGTTGTGGCCACTGGGTTGCATCTCCGTTCTTCAGTCTATGGCCATGACGAATTCGATACATCGTTCTGAATGTTTAAGAATATCTTCAGTTAGTATAGACGGTTTTCATCGTCTGCTAACTGAAGTGGCTTGGAAAAAAATTCCATTTTTGATTTCGGGATTGTACTGTACCACTTCGTCAGAGACAAGGGACAACGTGTGTACAGCTCAACGTGATAATTGTAAGAACGTCACTTTAAGCCTTGTACTAGACACGCCTTCCCGCAAGTATTAAGGCAACTGACGCCCTTTAGGATGGTCACTCACAGCACTACTAGACTGTATCGACAGAGAGAGAGATAGCAAACAGAGTATCCATCTAATGGACGACCTATGACCGGAAAAGTGTTGATGTGACAGACTAAAAGAGGATAACAAAAATCGTAAAATCTAACAGGCGGGTTAGAGTCAGTCAAAATGCCAGCGCAGTACAACAGTGGCATGCAAACCACCATATTGGATGACATGATTTCTTATTAGATTTTTTCACGTTGTTACGTTACACTGCTGTCAGCTAAAACAAACAAAAACAACCGAAAGTTATAGCTACTTTGGACATCAGAAAAAGAAAAAAAAACCGCTGGACACGTCAGAAGCGAAAAGGATCGCTTGGTACAAAGATTTACAAGGCCATTTGTTCCATCTTGATGGTAAGGCAGGTACAATGACAGATGCAGAGTGAAATATTTGCTCAATAAGTTCGTGATACCGGTAGAGAACGACAACTGAAATCCACAGCTTACTTGGACATTGATTCTGACTAGATGCATTCCCTTTCAAGTTCATCTCGTAAAGGCTTCCACCAAGCAAGATAATGCTCCAATTCAATCCACCTTCGTTCGGGAAGGGTTTCAGAAGAATGAAGGTCTGTTCGGATGAGGAAACGAGTCGTTTTATCTTTGTGAGGACCATGCCCAACTTTTGATTAGATACCTTATCGAAAGGTCATAGTGCAAGGGTTTAAATATGTCAATTCATATTGGTCCCGTGATAAACAGATATATTGAACAAATCCCCTCCCATTATGGTAAATAAAATTCAGATTATTTTATTGTCTACCAATAAAACTTGATTAAAAAGCAGGGATTCTAATATTATTATCATTACTTTCTGTTGTTTTTGCCGGGTAGTACAGCGGTCATAGCCTATGTGAACACCCTGTCATTATGAAATTGTTATTAATTAACGAAAAAATATGTCATGTTATTCGGGTGAAAACTCATAAGCATGAACAACGAGTTCCATTTTATACTTATATTCATTCCTTAAGGACATGCAAGCTACTTTCAAGTAATTACTATAATTAATTAGAGCAACATTTAGAAATATATTCAATATATCCGAGTTCGATTGTTTTAGAGTCAAAACAATGCGATGATATATCGTATATTACGCCTTAGTTGTGTGTTCAAATGAACAGTTTGTTGAATCGTGGGGGGGGAGACGGCTAGAGTCCCCTAATGAGGGGTTCCCGACGAATTAAATGCAGCTGGTTCGTCACTAATTACTGGATCCCCTAAGGGCAATATTCATGACTAATCTGTGCATGCTCAATGGGCCGGTTTGTTTGTTCTGGGGGACGCGTTTCATCCGAGTTTCCGGTTGGGAAAAAAAAAAAAAAAAAAAAAAAAATCCTGTCTCCGTATGAGAAAGGGTGTTTTCGTCGAAAGAGACCAGATAAAGGATCTACAAGTCTTGGACGAGAATCGAACCAAGGTCTTTCAGACCATACGGCTTCTTCTATACCGATTGAGCCACGGAGACTCAAGGCATTATTGTTTAGTGCACTGTTTCTCAAAGTGGAGTACGCGAAAGGTCTTCAGAGAGTACGTGGAAATTTTCGGCTATGCATCACTGATGCATGGAATCATTATTAAGGAAAAAAATAATTATTTTAAACGTATACAGCTGTATATGTGAAAACTTTAGTTTTCGAAAATCCCCGCATATATCTCGCACTACGATTTTTTAGCTTTAATTTTGGGAAAAAAGCGCAAGTTATATTCGAGTAAATACGGTAATTTTTTTAGCTTTCAAATACTTAAGTATGGATCATTGGTTAAAGATTGGATTTATAAAACCTCCAAAAGAAAGCAATATAGCAAATAGAAGTAGCTGCAAGCAACAAGAAAACGTTGTTATTGTATCTGGATCAAATGAAATTGATAAGGGTCTCTAGAGAACCAACTAGGAAGAAGATGAAAAATCTTCGTAGGTGTGATATGAATTACTTGAAATGTGGATTTTCATGGACGGGAAATGAAGAGGAACTTATTCCAAATTTTGTTTTATTAAAAATAAATCATTTTTTGTTTACATGAACATATAAATTCAAATAAAATAGACATTTACAATGAAATGTACTTTATTTATTTAATGTTATTATTTTGATAAGGGGGCACTTGGTAATAATGAAAATTTAAGGAGTACGCTGATATCCGAAGTTTGAGAAACACTGATTTAGTGATAATATTAATTCGCTGTTATCACAATTGAACCATAGCGTGGTTTTGGTCCAATTGTGGATATAAGAGCTAGTTTTGCTTCACTGAATATGAGGCTGCTAGATAGCCTTATACTTAGCATAAAGCTTTTTTGCGTATCTAGTCCTTTTGGAGTTTAAACTGTTCAGAACCGAATTTCGACAATGCAATTGTCGAAATTCGGTTCTGAACAGTTTATAATATTTTTAATTTTTATATTTATATAATATTTATAATTTTCTGAAAAGTTTATAATATTACGAGAAATATCATGATGTTTACGACAGTACTACGTGGTTCAAGGAACTCTATCGAGTGGCGGTACTTTTATAAGGATCCGATGATTTTGTCAAATCTTGGCGTTGGTCACACATAATTTTGCCACTACAAAATGGCCACGTTGAAACCAAAAATCAAGAGAATGGGCACCATAAATACCAAATAGTATTAAATTCCATCTGCAAAGCGGAGTTATTGAAACACGTGAGTTCGACATTTTTAGGTATCCGAAACGAAATAAGAAGTAGAATAGTTTTATAATATTACCAAATGCAAAATTTCATTAAAAAAAAAACTGTCCAGCCAGAAATACTTGCAGATTGTCAGATGAAACGAATCCAGTGGGTGTTCACGCACCTAAAAATAGCTTGTAAACTCCAAAAAACTACTTAAATCCCCCTAAACGAAAAACCCTTGAAATATTTGACAAATGGGAAATGCTGTCGTCGCTGAAGTACGGACTGGGTTTGTAGTCAATGAGCAGAAATCACCTAACGTGCAGCACGAAAAGAGTACGTGGAAATCAAATGAGCCGTGGGAGAGTCAGAAAATCGAAAACCAATCGCCATAGCATACCCTGTATGCTATGGAGTGAAAGAAGAAGTAATCACTTGCATAGAAAGTTTCTTAAACTTCTGACCGGATTTAAATGTAGTCTTTTTCTGCAGCAAAGAAACTCGATTTTCGTCTTTAGTTTACATAATTTTACACAAAAGAAACATCAGAACTAGCGAATACTGTAAATAAATAATTTTACCTGTACTATTGTTTTTTAATCTTAGAGGTACAACAAAACCTTGGGAGGCCTAACCTAAATTGGGTGAACCGTATGTGTGATGTTTAATAATTGTGGTTGCATTCTTGATGTCTACTTCGTATCATAAAGTTATCTGAGAAATTTTCAGGTTATTTTTAATTTCTTTCATACAAGTTTTTCTATTATGACAAACCTGCAAGCTTGATCTCATTTATACATCACTTTCCTTTTTATCATATTAAAATGAAGGGTTTCAGAAGTGTCTTTGCTCCTCCTTGATTTATAAGAAAACGTCCACCATAATCTCAGATAAGAAAATTCTGAATACTTAGCACTGCTCCATCTACTAATTTAAGTGGATTCGTGAGGGTAATTTTCACCCTCACGAATAAGCAATACGAATCTTTCCCCTTGAATCCGATGAGGTGTTACTGACACACACGAACCCACTTATATTGTTTTATCAACAGTTGTACGAACTGTGTTGTGAACACCAAACAAGGTTACTTGTTTATATAGCTGATGCAACTTGGCAAATGGTGCTTATTTAATTGGAAAAATGTAGTAAGAGTGTTGATGAAATTCAGTCTTTATTCATTTCCTATAACAATCCTTGCAAGTGAATGCTACCTTTTTGACCTCTATTTTAAGCCTATTTGGTACCGTTATGAATGTAACCATGGAATCGCAGTTGGCAGTGTAACGATCAAGAGAATATAGTATTTTTTTTATTCTTTTTTTTTTTCATCAGCCTCGAGATTACACCGTAACTCCCGCATCAGGATTGCATGACCCAAGACCATAAGACTAGGGTCACTGCGTATCTTAAATGGACTTGGTAAAAAATGCTTACCACAATAACAAGATTTTGGAGGTCACGATCGTATTTCAGAAATGTCAAGTCGTTTATCTGAGATAATGTGAGTGGTGAAAAAAAGGGTACATTAACAACTTCGTCTTAAGAATTGCAGACACAATCTCTTCGTTATTGTGATACCCTTTGAAACTCTTTCATAAATACAGTACAACCATAATAATAGAAAGACTGGAAAAACTTAAAAAAAAAAAATCAGACTCCTGTAGTTTGTTTATACGAGGTGAAACTACGCAGTAATCACCTTCGTGGTTATCAGCGGATGTCAGCACATGCTGAAGTGTCAACTCCGTGACGTCGGTGTGCTACAGGCGTGAACTTATGATCAGAAGCCGTGTTGGCACTTGAATCCAACGTGTCACTCTCATGGTCAACAGTTTTTCTCAAGGCAAGTGGATAGATAGATAGTTCCTTCTGAAAGCTGCTTCCGAACAAACACATTCTCAAGTAGTAGGGAAACTGCAGGTGATCACGTGCATCGATCACACACGTCTTTTCTTTACGCATTAATTGAAAATTACTACTTTTTACGCTTCAAGGTCGTATTATCTCATATCCGGTCCTCGTCACGCCACTGTCAGTATTCGCTCTGATGGCCATCCTGATAGGGGGTGTTAATGACAAACGTAAAGGACATTACGCCGTCAGTCTTCCGAAAAAAATTGCACAAGATCATCGACTGAATCGGATGACCAGCTTCATCTTAGAGACGAGAAATGTGGAGTAGGAGAGCAGTAGGCAGAATAAGCAACAGCTGGGAAGAAGAAGATGCTAATTGAAACGGCCAATTATGCCAGTCAAGCAAGGATTTCAACTTAGTTTAGAACTACTTCGATCAATTTTACAGTACAGTAAGACGCTTATCAAAGAACAACATGAAGACATACTGGAAAATACATTCGTGTTTCACCAACTCATATAACAGAGTCAATGAATAAAGAACTAACGCGTATGCAAATATATATTTGCATATAGCGTAAGTGAATTTTACCCTCATTGAACCTTACCAACGTAGCTTATATTCTCATTAAAAGTCCCGTGTACAGTAGTGAGATCGTGCAGTTTTTGTATCGAGGCCTAGCTGGGGTTGTAGGAAGAAAGAGAGGCGAGAGCGTCACTTGGCTGATTTTCTCATCTGATTGTTGCCTTGGTAACCGTCGATTTCTCTCCGTAAATGAAGCTTAAAAGTGTAACGAATTTTGTTGTGCTAAGAGATGAAGATAATTTACAATATCTGCATTTGCACCCTTTCAGACTCCTTTATCTCCTTTCGATGCCGCGTATTTTAGTATAGTTGGTTATAGTTTTTTTTTTTTCCGCTCTCTCTCTCTCTCTCTCTCTCTCTTTACATGACTACTTTTAAAAGATGTTTTTCCTGTTCTTTCTCTCCGCATTTTTGTTTCTCAAAATTCGACAATAGAATATCTCGTCCTGTATTTTTATTTTTCCAAAGGATGATGAGCGATTCTAACTGTTGCATTTGCAAGTTCTCCACATTACTTTCATATCAGTTTAATCAAATGAAATTACGTTTATTTTTTTGTTACACATTTTAAGATAATACTGGAAAAAAGAAATATAGCATTCCCCATTTTAAATGACTTTCGAAGCGCTAACTACAGTATATTGTCAATTCTTTGTCATGCAAGGCAGAATTTATCTTCTCAACCAAATGCACAGATGCAGAATAATTGATCACTCTGTATTAAATTTTCTGCATTTCTCAAAACAGTCGAGACTGTGGAGCTACTTTTAGAGAACACACTAAATCCTAAGTTATATTGGAATCATATCCTTAGTTACATTGGAAGCAATTCATTGTGCACAATCGTCTTACTGTTTAAGAAATATTAAAGTATGAGTCACGCACGCGTTATTTTTTTAATCATCAGTGCATGAAAGTCCATTAATTAGCTTAGTAAAATCTATTTTAGTGTTCCATACACACCAAGAAAGAGGTCATCTCGTAAACGTGGAAAATTGGGGAAGAGGATGACAATGACAAGAATGCACCACCACGCTCATCAAAACTATATATCCCCGCTCCCTTCCACATTACAATATGTACATCAGAATATTAGCTTTCTCTCTCAACTTCTCTTTTAAGATCCGAATTGAAACGAACTGTGACGTCATATATGTGTAATGCAGAATGTTAAACTTTTCCGATACATACTTAGTAATGAAGAACATTATGATAACTAAGAACTGATTTTAAAAATACAAATTTCCTCATTTTGCATGCTGATCAGATAATACTGAAAAAATTCTGTTTATAGTTTACATCCTCTTTCAGCTGGTCCATTCCATCAAACGAGAATGAGCTGAAGCTAACTAAGCAATTTTGGGAACCTTCTCATTATTTAAACGTTTGTACAGAAATAATAGAATTAGCTGTTGGCTTGAAATAGCGTTATTATGAATTTGCTCGCAGAAAGAGTCCATTTCACAACTTCGTAATCGTGCAAATGATATTATATAAACTTGGTACGATACTTGTTAAGGAAACTTTAAATTATAGGAAGAATGAAACATTTAAAAATGGTTTTATCTTCATAATAAAGTTCGCACAAACATTTCAAGATGCCTTTCGCTATTTCCAAATAAAATTAATTTGCGGCTTTTAAAAGTATTAAATTATTCATTTTACGAGCATGGTCTCCAGTTTAAAAGAAAATTCCAGAACATAACTGAAATAAGTAATTTATAAGATTGTTTAAAGGAATTCAACACATTGCTTGCTTCAATAAATAACGGCCAAATATATATAGACGCCATCTTAGTGATAGAACGTATGGGCATGTAGGTATCATTGAAATACAGCGATATTGCCACGTACTGTTTGACGAATTACATGCATCTGTTGACAAAAACACGTCCAACATCTGTTGTCAGTGTTGCTTATTTCATCGGATAAATCAACCTCTGTTTGGATCCGTTGCATTTGACTACTATAAATTCGGATCGCTTCTTTCGGATCAACAAAAGTTCAATAAAAATAATCATCATCAGTGCACTTAAAACGTGCACATATTAGGAAAGCCTTGCTAAGAGCACAACAGCATTCCTTGCACGAACATGGCACAGCACTAAGAAGTGTCAATGAAAACATCGCGTATCGTTGTAGCTTCTAATGTCCTCTGTTGCACTTAACTTATTCAGAAAACGACTTTGAAAAGTTTTCTTAAGAAGATTAACAGTCGTGTCATAACCAAAAGTAAGGGAATTACCTGCTCGTTGATGTGACTGAAGCTCCGATCTACACGCCTAATTTCCAGACGTATGTCCGCGTGTCGCCTTAAATGTAAAGATAACAAATTAATGAAGGCAGTTTGACTTTTTTTGGGTGCCGTTTTTAATGAAACATTATCCGAAAGCACTTTATTACCGATAATTTGTCAACTGAACTGGATGTGGTCAGTTGATGTCCGAATTTAAACGACTTCGACAAAGATGCCTAAAAAAAAAGGAGAACGATAATTTGTGCTTCAATAATTATTACGTTTTAATCTACAAAGATCTTAAAACCCAGCATAATTACTGCTTCTGAGAAGATATGTACTTCTTGAGGGGGGGGGAGGATACAGGAATTTTTTCTATGCTCTTTGTTCCATCAAATGACTTCTTTGCACTGGATTTTACTTTTCCTTATTTGTGCATCGAGTGACATCCCTCCTCCATTAAAGAAATCCCTGAAATGAAGGCAGCTATAGGCGGGGTGTCGATTGTATCATCGAGACACGAGAAGGCGTAGTGTCAACAAGCCTACGCTACTACAAACCGTCTCCATGTTATCCGTTTAAAAGACAGGTGACTTTGGAGCGAGGTTCGAAACGACGACTTGAGGTCAGAAAAAAGCTCCTGGCACGATACCCCGGCACGTTGTGTTAAGTGCCCCCATGTATTTTTCTTCTTCTTGCATGTCAGACTGAGTGACGGGCACTTACAGAAACAGTCTGTCCCGAATTTGGACGGACAGCATGACATCTTCCCGAGTGCTCGTGGCCCCCTCATCCTTCCTATTCGCAGCACTTTAGCGAGAACAAAGCCTACAGCAGACGTTGGTTTTGTCACAAGATATGCTCCATTAAGCGGCACGGGACACACGAGAGTAAAGGCGTGGTTGGTATGTTTACTCTACTCGTTGCTAAGCGATGGAAGCGATAATACGACTGTCAAGTCCTCAGGTGTCATTCAAACGCCTGGCAGCGGCAGCCATTGTCCGATCCCCGCCAGCACTGACTGACGTTGGCTCTCTTTCAGGACACTGAAGTCAGTCCATGCACGTGGAAAGAAAGAGATCATTTACCTCCTCCTTACGTACGTTGTGGAGATACTGGAGAAGAGTCGTAGGATACCCGATTTCTCTGATAGTCGCTACACTGTACAGCTTCGTCACTCGAGGAAAGAAATCCAAGTAGCATATGGAGTGTGGTGTTTGAGAGCAGCTCTTGTTGAATCGCTAAAAACGGAAATTGTGAGTGTCCCACTTCTGCAACCTTAAAACAATTATTATAAAAACAAATGGATAAAAAAAACAACTAAAATGATAAACTAGAGAAAAATGAACCTGTGGATCTAATTATATACTTCTATAATTAGATTTAAAAAGTAAATAAAATATTAGTTCTCCTCTCAACCAATGTACTACTTCATTTTTTAAATTCTCCTCCTTAAATTCAGTAGCAAAAGTGATATTTTTTGTGGCTACACTTCGATATACTTGTAGACCAAATATACCACCGATACTTTACCGTGCAGGTAAAGTATCGGTGGTATAGATGTGGTAAATATTCACGAATATTTACCACATCTATAGATTATCCACGATATTTCTGATTTCACAAAAAGCACTGCCTCCATTAAGTCTATCAAAAACTCAGTAGCATCGAGAGAAAAATGAACTGGAAATTGTCAGTGGCACTCATCACCAAAGATGATGAAGCTAAACAAAAAAAAAAAAAAGAAAGAAATATGCATTCCTCTGAAAAACACTATCACAGTCGACTAATTCAAACCTCCGAATGAGAATCAACGGCGTTAGCATTTCTAATCCTGTTGTGTTCCGTAAGATATCCAACATAGTATGAAATTGGCGAGCAGCACAATTAAAATATTTCCTGCAGTTTGTCAAGTGAGGTTTAAGTTTCCTTTCTAACATATCTTGCCGAGAAGTGATGGGGTGAGATAAAAGAAAGCCAATTTTTCATCTTGTAGTATGCGCAAAAACTGCGGAACACGGGAATATTATTCTGAGACAATCCGGCACTATGAATAAATAAAAAAAAACAGACGTATATTGTCAGAAAGATATATGATGAGTTTTTTCCGACCAGTGTGGGTAAAGGAAGGGGACGCACATGGCCATTAAAGCAGGTGGAAAATATTGTTGCACAAATCCTGTTTATAATGCAGAAAAATCAGTATATTGTTAGAATATATAAGTAGATGTAGGTAAATAACTAACTTATCCTTCTCGCTTATTATAGTTCTTTTTTCATCTTTTTCTATTGCCTTTCGAGACTTACTTTCTGATGCTGTACGTGCTCCCAGTTACCAGTGCGTGCTCTGTTGCACGAAACACAATAGAGGCATAGTAAATGTCATTCCTGACTAAGATTACAATGATTACAGCAGGATCAAGGAAATGGGCATTTAGTGGAAATTCATCCTTCCTTTGAGGCTGGGGAGATGAAGATGCTCATAAAGTGAAGGATCAAAGTCCAATTTATTTATTTTACTCTACGATTCCTGAATCACTTTGTCATGTACTGCAACCACCTAGGATATTACAGTTATTGAATAAGATATATTCAACACAAAAACTTTCATTTTCTGTAGAACATCGGAGTTTTTAACTTTTAATTGTTCTGTGATTTCGGTGCAACTACTTTTAACAAGGTTATCAATTTTTAGTGAATAAAATGACATATAAAAGAATATTTTCTACATTTCATGCATTGTTTTTGAAGTCAACCTGGCAAGTACGAACTTCAAAGCCAGTTACGAAATTAAATGTCTACGACACACGAAAGATGACGTTAGTGGACAGTTTCAACTGATCTGTCGTTCCAAATGAAGGATGCTAAAATCTTCCATGTCCGTTATGCAGTGATATCTTCAAGACTTTTGGGGAGCGAAGATCACTTCATTTGGACTCCCTACCCTCAATCTTGCTCCTCATTTCATTACTGTAAATAAGTGTTGTAGGACATTTTGTATCATTTTGAACATTATTTTATCATTATCAAAGTATGCTGCACTGAGCACAAATACTGCGTACTGTGAATACGTACTACATGCTGTATTTTTTAAGTATGGAGCATCTGACTTCAACAGAAAAGCAGACTTGAGAGCTGCCAGATGTCTTTTCCTCATTCCACATAAAATTAAATTTGTATCTCAGACAACCAGTCTGCTATCAGCAGGTGAGAGGCTGATCGAATAATTGCTAAAAATTTCACCCTTTCCGGCTGTTCTAATACAATTCACTGTTTCGAGATGAGAAATGAATTAGGGTTAATGACCCGAGGTAGGCAGTCTACTGCTGATCAGACAAGATTTCATCGGGCGTAATCAGTGCTGGTGGAAACCTGTAATTATCTTCACAGACATAAAAATCATCTCCACAATGTGGGGTGCAACAGCGGGAGATACTACACAGAAGCTACTCCAATTAATCTGTTATTTCCAATAATATCAGTAAACAATCGTGAATTCTCTTTTGGACCACTTACAAGGCCAGTTTCTCAAAAAGCTCCTAGAGAGATCGGATAATATGTTCTCTGCGTGCGGCATTGAAAATCACAAATAGTATCTTAATTAAAACGAACAAAACACATACCGATATGGTTCATCGGCATTGTTTCGAAATCAACACCAAGAGAGTATTTTCTAAAACGTGACGCAGGCCACGTATGATCTATAGATTGGATGGAAGACAAATGTTCTAAGTAACCTTTATCAGTATTGAAATTAGACACGAATAATAAGACTCACTGAGATTTTTACACCACAGTTCATGGGTTGCAGAGAAGAAAACAGTCTTCGCTGCAGCCAATATCATTATAAGATGCTTTTTTTTTAGAGTTCCTTCCATCACCAGTTCAGCGTATGTATGTGTGTGTATATATATATTAAAACAAGAAATAAAATATAAAGAGACGTTTGTAACGGAAGGAGAACATTCTATACAAATATTTAAGTACTTACTGTAACTTAAGATCTACTCTTGGAATCTTGCTAACAGGAATTAAGTCTGTGGTAGTGGTTTGAGTTAACAGACGAGGTTAAAGCCATAACAGTCAGTGAAATTTAATTCCTGTCTTATTTCTATTAAACTAGGGTTAAAATAAGGCTACTTTGTTCTTGATCTCTTCCATGGCACGATATATTACTTCTTTGGTATTACACTAGGGATCGCTAAGGGTCAAAAACTTCCACATCGCCTTTCAGGAATGTGGAGAACCGACTGGGGCTTTTGACCTAATGTCCAATCCTCACCTTCACGTGGTGAGCTTCGTTAGTAGGTATCTGCTGGGTGCCGAACGAACGAGGATGGGCTGGCAATTTGGGACCAAATTGTACTTTTTATTGGCTTAAACCACAAATGCATATGATAGTACAACATGAGATTTCATGCAGGTTGGGGCGTCGCTCGGTTAAACAAGGCCCTCGCTGTTTTCGTCAGGGAACCAGGGTGAACAGTGAAAAATGAGTTACTGGAACAAACTCCAACTCTACATCTAGAAGAAGAATAAACCCAGCATCAGAAGAACTGAAGATGGGAACAATCAATATAAGGAGTATTAATGGAAAAAAAATCGAACTTGCAGAAGAATTGGAAAAGTATCATGTGGACATAATTGGTATTACACAGACAAAGAAGACAAAAATGGGCGAAATATTACAAAATAAGTATAGGAGGCTATTTTCAGGCAATAATGATCAAGGAAAGAAAGGAGTAGCCATAGCATTCAACACCGAACATGAAGATAAATTTCTTAATTGGAAAGCAGTTTCGAGTAGAGTTATGTGGGCAAACTTCAAAATGGAGACATGGACAATGGAATTTATTTGTGACTATGGTCCCACAGAAGTGGAGGAATTTGAGTCATTAGAACAGGTGGCTTACATAAAGAAAATAGAAAAAGTGGTCCTTGTTGGAGATCTGAACAGCAGAGTAAGAAATGATATCGGAACCAAACATATCGGAACATTTTTGGGAAATTTCGATGAAAGGGCAGAGCTAATAATAATGGTAAGTATTTACTGGACTCCTGTTCAGGACACTGACTAGTCATTACTAACACCATGTTTCACCAAGTTCACGTGGAGAGAAGACACAAGAAATAAGAAAAGCCTCATGACTACATCATTGTTGATAGTAATATCAAAAGGCTGGTTCAGGATACAAGAATGTCTAGAGGATTCCAAATTGGAAGTGACCATTATTTAATATTAAGCAGGATAAAAACGGATATCATGTTGGAAAGAACAGTATTGAAGAAAGTTTTAAAAAGAATTAAAGTTGAGCAGCTTTTACAGGTAAATTGTAGACTCAAACTATGCAAACATTATTGAAAAAAATTTGCAGGAGTTTGAAAACAAGAACCAAACCTTGGAGTCTCATTGGCAAACTCTGAAGAAGACATTGATTGATTGATTGATTCAGCTAGGGAGGGAAGGGGTGAAATTGTCTGCAAAGATAGAAAAATAAGAACACAATGGTGGACACAAGAAGTTAAAGAAGCAGTCCTGGAAAAGAAGAAAGCATACCAAAAGTTCCTAGCAAATAAGTCGGCAGATGTCCTAAAAGAATACAGATAAAAATGTAAGAGAGCTAAGCTATGTGCAAAAGTAGCTAAACAAAAGTCACGGGAGGACTTAGGTAAGAGTATGGAAAATAAATATCAGCAAGGTGGCAAAATGTTCTGGAGGTTATTTAAGAAGCTTAGAAATGGGGGAAAGAGTGCTATAAAAGGAATCAAAGATGATAAATGTGACATGAAAACTGAAGATAAGGATATCCTTGATGTCTGGATTAATTATTTTGAAAGATTGTTAAACGAACCAAGCAGTGACAGAACAGAGTACATATCAATACTTGAGGTAGAAAAGGCCGTCAAAAACTTGAAATGTGGAAAGGCAGCTGGACTAGATGATATTTGACCAGAAATGTTTAAGTACGAAAGTATAAAAGTTTTGCGGTGGCTTCACTGCATGGTTCAGAAGGTCGTATTCCCAATGATTGGAATAGAGTTCTCATAGTATCCCGTGTATAAAAAAAAGGGAATAAAGCTGAATGTGAGAATTACAGGGGAATTTCTCTGCTGAGTATTTCAGGTAAGATTTGTGCGAGCATAGTTGAAAGAGGTTGAGAAAGATTGTGGAAGAGAAACTTGGAGGAGAAGAAGAAGCGGGGTTCAGGCCAAATAGAGGTTGTCAACATCAGATTTTCACTTTAAGACAAATAGTTGACAAATCGTGGGAATATGAGAAGGATCTGTACTTTTTATAGATCTGGAAAAGGCATATGGCAAGGTGCCCAGAGAAAAACTTTTCAAAACACTACAATTATATGGAGGTGAGTGGAACATTATACAGAGCAATACTTAGTCTGTATTTAAGCTGTCAGTCAGCAGTTAGAATTGAAGGAAATACAGGAAGATGGTTTGATGTAAAATCAGGTGTGAGACAAGGGTGCACATAATCTCCACTTTTATTCATCATCTATAAGAACCATATGAAAGAAAGTGGCATTAGGCCTGATATTGGAATCGGAGATGTCAAATTTACTTTGCTTTGCATTATACAGTATATGATGTCTTACACCTAAACACATCTAGTACAAGTCATCAGGATTCTCTAACTAAACTGAATAACAGCTGTGACAAATTTGGAACGAAAATCAGGCAACAAAAAGACACCAGAACTATGAAAATAGGCGGGAAAACATAGAAAACTTCAAGTGCATTCTGAATGGAGATCCTACAACAAATAAAATATTTTAGATATTTAGGCACAGTTTTTAGTTAAGATGGCAAGTTAAATATAGAAATAGACAGCAGAATCAACAAAGCTGGTACAGTGGATAGCCGCTGAATAAATTTATATGGAATAAGAGAGAAATTGGCCAAAACCCCAAACTAGAAGTACACAAGGCAGTGTTCAAACCAGTTTTAAGTTATGCATCTGAGAGTTGGGTTAGAAATAAAGACTCGAGACCACAGATATGAAAGTTCTTAGAAAAATTAGAGGAGTGAACCGATGGCATCATTGGCAGAATCACATTAAAATGTGATTTCGGAAAGGAACTTGACACTATTGGTATTCAAAAATGTGTAAGCAGAGATAATCTAGGGTGATATGGCCACTTAAATAGAATGAGTGAGGAAAGGTTAGGAAAAAAACAGATGTTTGATGCCAAGATGGCAGGAAAGGGACCCAGAGGTAGACCAAGGTCTAGGTGGATTTATTCAGTTGGAACTGCCATAGAAAAGCGAAATGTTAGATATGACTAGATTGGAGTGCTTACAAGTAACCTAAACACCCCTTGGGGATAGATATCAAGAAATTGATGATGGTATTACACTAATAAAGCTTGCTACTACTTTTCAATATACAAGTGTGTTTTTCTTCCTCTCTTTCTTCATAAGTGGGCTTCCTTCTTTTTTATATGTTTTTTCGAGTCACTGACTGTCAAGTTTTCAGAGATATTGTAAAGGAAAGAAAGTTAGTCACGACGCACAAGTTGTCGGTGGTACGGATTTCAGTCTGCCTTCTGAATAAGACGAAAGATTCTCACAAGGATTATAACACACTTCAAAATCCTTACATTAATTAAAAAAATAATTACAAAAGTAAATAAAAAACTACGTATTTATGAATAAGAATATATCTGAACAGTATATATATTCTATTAAAATACGCCCAGTATATCTTGCATTGTAATTCTGTGTGTTCATCATTATACGTAGGGCATCCAGATGGAATTTTACACGTTCAGGAATGGTGAATTGTAAAATTTGTTTCCTTTTCTTTAAAAAAGAAAAAGTATTGTAAGTTGATCACCGTAAGTATTGTTCTTGGCTAACGCCCAACACGCAGAAATTAATCTCAGGATGACCTAATGATTACCCCGTTCCCATGGTAACAAGAAGGGGAAAATAAAAACTAAGGCGTTCTCTGGTAAACTGTTGCCTCTGAACTGTTAACCGTAAATAGAAAATGGAGAAGTGATTGAATGACTTTCTGTGGGAAGGAAGGAACTGTTTTGCCGTAGCGGAGAAATTTACACACAGTGAGTAATTTAAAGTTGCGTAAGGTGAGGTATCGGAAGATCTTAATCAACAGAGCTAAAGATAGGCCCTAGATATAGTGTTGATAAAGTTAAAGAAAATTCACTTTAGGACAAAAGTATGGTTTGTTTCCTGAAGCGAACACTTTTTATATTGGTATATGCACAATAATACTAGAAAACCGTTTTATTACGTGCATTCAAATATAAGGAAATCTTGGAGAAAAAAATCTTCATAATTATAATTAATAATCGAAATATCTTCCATAAGATTCAATACCAGCGAAGTTTATGGAATTACAATACTTAAATATTCCTCCATCTAGCAAAGACAAGAACACGTTTTCCATCTGATAACAGAGATTCAGTTGTGATATCAAAAACTGCATCTACAAAATTGTATTTAACTCATCTTGAACCGGTTTTTCTAGTTTATAATAATTTACATATTGCTTGCAGTTAATATATGAATTCATTTATTTGATATTTAAGTCCTACAGCGAATCAAGTTCTGAATAAAGAACCAGAACCATTTAAAACAATTCATATGATTTTTGGTTGTACATTGTACGAGGTTTGCTTGCAAATTCATTCACAAACTGGAATATACAAGAATAGATACGTGGAAACAAAAATACTTATTTCTAAAACCACTGTAAGAAAAAAAAAGTTACAGCAATATTTAAATATTTTTAAATATGAATTCAAAATAAGGATCGCGGTAGGAAAGAAATTTCATTCTGAATTGAAAATGTTGTTTGCGTTAAGCATAGTATTTGCTACTTAATCCAAAAATGTAGTTGTGCATTTTTGGATTAAGTACCCACTCATCGAAAAACCTCAGTGCTATGCTTTTCTTAAAGGTTTGTTTAGATGAAAACGAGTTTCTTAATACAGAAGCAATCAAGGCTATGCATCGTCCCTAATTCTGTTACTTACGAATATACTCATATACCCAAGCCGATTTCACTTCGAGGGAGGAAATTTCAGAATTTTCGGGGGGGGGGGGGGGATGCTTCTCCCCATCTAAGATCAGCTAACCCATTAGCTGTTGACACTTACTAGATAAAGTTAACGTATTTGATTGAATCCGAATTCAATCTTTCCCAACCATGGAGCGTATGTTATTTCCAACCAGTCAGCAACATTGCTCTTCGGCTACTATTCAAACATCCGAAATGAAGCAAAAATCCTATCACTGACCTTATCAAGACCGAAGAACTGCATTGTTGAAAGAAAATGCACTGAAATGTCTGAATTCTTGAACTGCTTCCTCTATATCCTTCTTTCTGTTTCAGACAAATTATTTCACAAATCAACGATACAGATCTGCACCATTTAATAGGCTTGCCTCCCCTTCCTGCTTGTTAATTCGCTACTGAATATACATACAAAAAAATTTGGAACCATCGACAAGATTTCCGATATTAAGTCTATTTCAACACACCACATACTTCAGGAGTATTCCGTTCAAAACAGTATTAGCGTAGCATATAAAGTGGTCATCTGTTATGGAAGATGTTTTGCTGATCTCATAAACCAGTTCGTGTTAATTCAAGCATTTATCAAAAGCGAAGATATAAGAAAGAATTCTTCTACCCGCAGATATTTAAAATAAATGTACAGCATAAGAAAAAAATAATTAGCTTCACTTGGATGTACAAGGAAATAACTTTAAAAGTATAGTTATTTATAAAATTACAAAAAAAAATCTAAAATTTCAATATGCGCGCTTATCACCATTTTATTTTTTACATCATGAAACAAAATCAGTCCGAATATCATTGATTAATGTATAATAAACACAATAATTCGTAAAAGTTGTGAAATGGATGTATTTCCTTGATGCATTAATTTCTTCACTTTAAGATTAAGATCTGCGAAGAAATTATACAGATCAGTTAGAATAATACAGTACTCAGGTGGTTATTTTCATTTTATAGTTAGATTCATTAAGTTAATTCTTATACATTTAAGAATTAAACATTTTGAAAAGAAAAAAAAAAAAAGAAGAAGCCGTAGTAGTGTATTCGGAAGAAGGGTAGAAGTTAGTTCCTTGGTCCCACGTGATGGTTTCCACTACTATATTAAGATATAAACATATTTTAGAATACAAAAAAAGTTTTGGCAAGTACAGCTGTTTCGCTTTTGCACGAGCTCTTCAATTACAATTTCTTGTTCATTAGGACTTCTCTACAAACCACAGTTTCCAAAATATAATTGAAA
This sequence comes from Typopeltis vanoorti, assembly GCF_054136105.1. NCBI lineage: Eukaryota > Metazoa > Arthropoda > Arachnida > Uropygi > Thelyphonidae > Typopeltis > Typopeltis vanoorti. The sequence goes on from NC_143564.1 coordinate 109,563,175, forward strand.
ATGTTGCAGCGCGGATAATCTCCAAGTCTGGAGTCCTTCTTTCGGAATCTCTCACACATTTGTGAGCAATTCTGATCCAATAGATGGAAGAAGAGAATGAGCACTCAGAACAGCAGAAAACACTTATGGAATGTGCTTATTATTAGTTGGAACTTATCGCTCTGTTTTACTTTCCGGAGGTTTTCCCCTGTTCTGGATGTTCAACTGATTGATTTGCACATTTACATAAGGACATTCCATGAGGCGCTGCAATCGTATTTATTTTTCAAATATTTCATTAACTCTCCTCTAACATATCATTTTCAAGATGAAATATTCCTTCCTGAGTTTTAGAAATTTTGCGTATGAAAATTTTTCAGTAAAGATTTTCTTCAAGTACTAAACAAAACTCACAATTTTTATAAATATAATTGTGCTGAAGCATTATTATTGCTGGTTGTAAGTTTTATATTCAAAGTTGTATATTATTAAGTGATGAACAATAGATTTTAATATTATGTTTGTTATAAAAAATTGATATCTTTCCGAATTGTATTTTTACATTAATTTTTCTGTTTATGCCAATGATCTTATTTACATTTCAAGATGTTTAGTATACAAAATATTCCATACATTGTAATTGTAACCATACAATGCTTTTCCAACTTAATTAATTTTTATCGTTTTATTTGAGGAATAAATTTATGGGGAGGAACCATCAACATCTGAGCTGTTTACTGAACGGGTTGGCAAAGCATATACACACCCACCCATCCCTTGTCTATCTCCCTCTCTGTGCTTATCCACCCTGTGTTGTCTATATGTGTGTGCTGTCGCTCCAGTTTCTGAATGTTCTTTCGGTAGGGATCAGATCTGGCGTGAAAACATGTTTCCGGACAGCTTCGACGTGTGTGGTGCACACAGGATTAAGCGATAAGACGTTCTTATCAGCCGAAGTCAGTGTGGGACAATCTGATAAGGCCTTTTTACAAATGCAACGCACTATGTGGCCACGGGACAGGTATAGCAGACGCTGGGAAGTGCCCATACACAAAAGTGCCTTAAAGTGACAGAGGACGTCTGCTTTCCGCTGCTTCTCCATTGCTCGCTTGGCTGTCGGCGTCATGTCAGCTGCATCAACTACAGGTCTGTCGCTATCAGTCGTCCTGTCTGTAGGTGGAGCTTGGCCTCACTTGGTGACAACGGATTGGCTACCTCTGTCAGGTTAACCAGGTGTAGCGCTGCCTTTTGCTCCTCCTTCTCTACGCTGTTTGCCGACAGCGTCGGGCAGAATGCGACAAGAAAGCAGGCCAGGCCAAGGTGGCAGGAGACACCCTTTTCCGCTAGCCTCCAACGCCAAGATTTGTAACCTGCTCGCCGAGTAACAAGAGCACACATTACAGAAAATGCTTCAACACACAGTCGCTGAAATCCGAGTTGCAACTTCACTCACTAAAGCTAAGCGACAAAAAATAATAAAATAATAATAAAAAAAAAAGCCTTCAATTTTTCCTCAGCATTCGCTCTCATTCGCGCTGCAACCTTCTCCGGTGTGAATCCATCGCAGTTTACTTGAACGGCGTATGGGGGCGTTAGTGTAGGCTTTCGAATGATCGAGCGAGACTGTGCTACGCGGTACACGCACGCACATACGAACGGGACGGAGAGTAGTGGCTTGCGAGTCGTAAGCAACGCTCAACGTTCCGTCGGAAGTATGTGCCGATTCATTCAGCGTTTTCCATAGAACGCTCGCTCAGTGACGCAATCGCAGTAAAGAAAACTTTTTTCCACTGCCCCTAGCACGTGTCTGGTGGCATCACCAGGGAAGCCAAAAAGCTACCGTAGAGTTCCTTATTAAAGTTCGCTCGGCCGTAAGGCTACCGGCCCTTCGCTCTACCCCTTGAAGTTGTGCGTTACGTGGGCACTGCTGCCGCACGTACAACGCAGCAGGGGGGCGTAAGGGAACAACTAACGTGACCCCGTGTCTGTGTTGGCCGGGGGCGAAGTCAAAACAATCCACTTTTCCTGCGTTCTATCTGGCGCCGTAAGCGCAACGGAAGGAGTGCTGCCCACTCACCTCTGCACGGCGATGAAAGTATGGCAAGGACCACGGAGGACATTTTAGCAGTCCATCTCCACGACACCTGGCGTATCTGCAGCGTCTCTCGGACGACGACAGCAACTGATGGCAACACCCAGCTGTCCGGTACATGTCTCTTCTGTTAGCCCGCAACGGTGGTGACGTCAAGCTGGTGCATCTTGGTCTCCCTCTCGCCCGTTTCGACTCATGTAAGCCTATGTTGTTCTTCTGTCCTATCTGTTTGTCCTTAAGAAGGTGGGTCGGGTGGGAGGGGCCTCGGCCCGTGTGATATACAGCCGCCATGTCTCGTGGCACCAACTATGCCGAACCCCCCTCACCCCCCTCGCCCAAGGGTGACAAGATGCAAGCGCCGACTCAAAGCTTCTTCTCTGTTCCCTGATAGGGGACGTGCCTTTCTGCGAGGGAGCCAGCAGAGTCCGGCCAACCCCCGGGGACACCAGGGCCTCGGGTGCCGCAACAGTCCCGACCGCAGCGGCAGCAGTTCCAGCAAGCCTTGGACAAGGGTGCGGAGTGTGTGCACGAGCGGTGGTCGCGTCAGCTGACAGCAGCCTCATGAACGCCGGAGACCAATCAGACGTCGGACTGGGACACCGGGCGACGCAGGCCGCAGCACTGGTGATGGACGTGGTAAGTACAGCTCTTCTTACCTCTCCCGCTCACGACCTGGTCAGTAACAGAACGCGTAGTGGATACAGTCATGTGTGCGTCGAGTCGGCGGGAACCTCCCCACGGATGACAACGATTTTGTCACCTTTACTTTGTCTTTATTGCAGGGCGTCGGGCCAGTGTCGTCAACGATAATGACCGTGAGTGTGATTCTTCATTGATTTAATCTTAGCTTTAAGTTGTTTAGCGTTCTTGACTGTAGTGTGTTGTGAAAGCACGCACCACCTGTAGCTAAGGGTTTAAATCGGGGGTTTATCTACACTGTTATTATAGAGCCACCTTGACCTAATGTGTTCACATGAAAATGAGTGACAGCTTAAGGTGTGGACGATAATGACCCATGCAGGAGAGGCAATAATTGGATCCTTTCATGACATTGCGTTACATATTAAAAAAAAAAAAAAAAATGAGGCAGCACTATGGAATGCGCGCTTCGAGTCAGTCAACATCTCCCCCTTAGCTCGACTTTGTTCTCCTAACTTGAAATAATTTTAGGTGGGCGACGTAAATAACAACTTGCCTTAATTTTATTAGTTGCTGACTGTTATGAATATGTACGTGATTTCAACGCATATTTTTGACAATGAATATTACGAGAAATGCGTACTACTTATGTTGTACATTTTAATTACTATATCTTTAGTAAATGTATAAGAAATTCTAGGATTAAAGAAGTTCGGCTACAGCTTAAATATGAATTTAAGTGACTCGCCTCTTGAGTAAATTATGGAGGCTGTCGACACGGTTCTTCAGAAAAAGACAGTCGATAACATTAATATATTTTAATGTTCAAAATGGAATATTAACGATCTACAAATCTCGTCAATTACGCTTTGCGAAGTAAACATAAAATGGAGAAAATATTCAGAATTTTTTTATGAAAAAAATTTAAAACTAATATGAGAAACATAAATACCCAGAACAGTTTTTATAGCTTCTTATGTTATATATTAAAACAAATCCACGGCATTAGTTCGATGTAATGCGACGGTCAATATCGATATATTTCCTTATTATTTTTTCTGGTTTTCATATTTTGCATGCGTGCATTTGAATTTGATTTTTGGATAGGTACTGCAGTATTAGTAAATTCAGTAATTTTCTCATCGAAAATAATAATAATAAATCTGAGATCTATGAACTCCCTAGTAAGGTAGCCAAACTGCGATAATAAAAATCTACTTAAGCCGTTTTAAAAAAGATAATAATTAACTAGCAGACGACGAAACAGTAAGCGCTGAGCTCGAGATGAAGGCAATTTGAAACACAACAAACTATGAAGGCCTCGTCAATGCAATAATATTTTGAATACGAGATTTTATCTTATGACTGCGCTGATAATATACAACGGTAGTATATTATTAATAAAATTGGACGCTTTATTTACAAAATAAAATTTGTTCACGTTCGCCAATTATCGTGCCAGGGTCGTTTAGCTGTGGATTATCATCTGGCTATTGTAATAAGCTCTTCTTACGGAATCTATTGTGAAAGTTATTTTCACTCAATTAAGTATTTTAAGTTCAAAACAATTAACTTTCTATTTTTTTCCCTCCAATCAGGAAACAGGCATTTAACAGCCCGTCTAATCAGCGCTGTTAACAATATAATTTTTAGGCTTCGGCTTTGCTAGCTCTCCGCACACCGCGCCTGTCCGACTACCGGGAGAGAGAGAGAGGATCGTGGCTCATTTCACAGACATTCGCAAAGCCGCTAACCATTGTTTTTCGTGACAAAGAATGACAATACTACTTTAAGTTGTCTAATGAGACATTGGTACCTGCATAAGTTGCGTGACAGTCGCGAGCTTTGTGATTATCCGTTAAAGCAGCTGTGCAAGCGACACGACAGTGCATTTGTCGTGATGTCGAAACCGTGAAGACAATGAAGGGAATAGCGATATATGACATCAACTAGCGGAACGCACAATTTCTTTCCGAATATGTCGTGCTAAGTCGAAGAAATGAGGCGGTTCGATAGCATAGCGTCGCCATGTCGGGATAAACAGGTGCAAAAACTAAAAAGCGTCTGATGTCATGTTGAAAAATTATTCTTTTTTAAATCTACGGAAAGCGAACTGTACCACGGATTCTTAAAAACTGCACTTATTGTTGTAATCTTATTTTTGAGTTTGTATGACAAAAAAAAAGCTCAACTATCACTGGGATGTGTATTTTGTTTCAAATTAAATAAATTCAGGTTTCATCTTTCGCCATACATAAAGCTGTGGTCATTTAAAAAAACGAACTGGCAAAAATCATTCGGAAATTTTAACAAACATGTCTGTTATGCTTCAAAGATGTAAATCACACTTATCATTCGACATTAGAGATACGCCAGAAATAGCCCTGCAAAATGCTTTTACGGACATCCTCTATCTACGTAGATGACTAACTTCGAATTCTTATACCTGTATAAGGTAAATGGTAAGCAGATCCTCTCTGTGTTCGTTAGCACCTGTCTTCTTGGCAGGTCCTAATAGGACATGAGATCAGTCTTGTTGACAGCAGGCGACCGTGTAAACATGACCAAAAATATAAGTGACAGTGTAGTAATTAAGACGATAGTTTTATGCCTGAAGGTAATATTGTTTGTAATGAACACTCTTTTAACTGGGCCGAGATGATACACTGGGAAAAATGCTGTAATAGACGCCAGCAGGTGATGGTAGTCTCGTTAACCTTGTACCTGCATATTAGCTACACATAAAATGAATCTTGATTGATGTCAAATTGAATAGCGATTGACGAGTATCCTTCTCATCAGGCATTTGAAATATTACACCCTTGTTGCTTAGATACGATTGCACGCGTATTTCGCACTTCCATTTTAGCTCTACATTGCCATTCCAAACAATGTAAATACGACACTTGCAGAGATAACTGTGCTGGCACTCATTGGCATCTTCTCTGCAATTGTTGGTGCATGCCAACATTAATAGTCTCAGCTAAAAGTGACAAACTGTCTACAGTTTTCCAGTAATTTTAAATTACACATGTTTTCGAGTGCTACTTAGTGCATTTTAGAATTTACTGGTGTGGTTTAGACATGACTGTATCTCCGATGTTTTTGTTATGGATTAATTCTGCGTTCAGAACTGTTAAAATAATGTTTTCAGAATATTCAAATAAGTAATGTCTGTTTACAAACGGCGAAACGATGCTTGAAAAAAATGCAGATTAATCTCGGCTAAAATTCGCAAATACGAGATTTAGGCTTAGGTTTGTTTCTGGAGAATAGTTACTGTTTCCAAATATGATTATGAAAAATATGCTTATCTAAAATGTTATCTTTTATTTGTGCTTGTTGAACTGAATTGCATTAACAATATCATCTCGGTGTTTATTTTCTAAAATATCTTACTGATTTTGAAATGAATAATTAAAACATAAGATTTTCTTGCGTTCAAAATATATGCAATAACTTTGTCATATTGTTGTCTATTGAGCGGCTTGCGACTAGATTACTCACGTGAATATGTCTGTCGTTTGTCTCTTTTTCACATTTTAAACTGATTTCATTTTGCTAAGCACCTTTTCCTCTCTTTCATTGAAGTTTTATTTGCTTCTCTGTTTCACAAACTTAAACGAGTACCTCGAACTTTTTTTTTTTTTTTGTTCGTATGGTAGCATTTCTCATATAGCCGAAATGCCTTAAACATGAACTTATATTTGAAGTGTAATTTATTTGTGCCTTAAGTTCCTGGAGCCGTTGGGAATATTTACAGCGAGGTCTTTACCTGTACATTACTTTTCTGCTGTCCATTTTCGAAATGTTTGTAAGAGATTCATCAGAAAAAGGTGTACACACCTGGAGGCTCTTATGTCAATAGGGGGGAATGTTTTACTACAAAGAGCAAATAAAGAACGCTTGTGGATTGGGTCATGTGAAGCGATCCACTAGGTATACGGGGAGATTAGTGGGGCATTGTTATGATATAGGTTGACACTAGCCGTTAAGGGGGATGTTACAGTCATCCATATGAAGGAGGATGCGAATGCAACTACCCGTAGGAGAGCCTTAAAAGAATTGTGGGGAAAGAGAGGAACTTGAAAGACACCATATAAGGAAATTATTTTGGAGGTTAATCGTTCAACCCTTTAAACAGTGTGGATGAGATAAGAAAAGAATGGGAAAAAAAGAATCTATGGCACACTTAAAATGGATGGCTGGGTGGACGAAATGAATCCGATTTTTTGTTTTCCTTTACAAACTTTGAAAGTATGCATTAAGAGAGGGGCATGCGTTGCTGCAGACGCTAAACCAATAATAAAAAAGAATATCCGGGAATGACTCTCAAAGTGGGACATTGTATTTTAATTCAGAATTCTACACTCTGTAGTCTGACTGCTTTCAGACAACTTCCATCATACCATTATCTTCAAACTGGTTTAGCACGACCAACTCTAGAATGCTTTCATTTTTTTCTTTTTGATTTGAAATGGTGCGGTTTTTTTTTTTTTTTTCTTTCTTGGAGCATATTCCAAATACTAGGAAGGGATTGTATTTAATCATCGAGCTATTCTAGCAAATAAGTTCTCTATAAACCTATGCTTACATTTTATATGGACACTTTTAGCTCTTCATTTCCCATATAATAATGTGTTTAAAATAAACGGTCATAAGGGAGGTTCATTATTTACAGCTTGCATCATTATTTATCAAAGTCCCGCAGCCCCCCCCTCCTTTTCGTTATTAAAGAATCTCATAGTATTATCTTTGAATTATTGTACGAATCACTGACATACGATTTCCTCGAAATATATTGAAAAAAAAAATGAATGAATGAATGTGGACGGGTATTAATAATTTCTTCCACTTAAAAAGATTCTATTACAGGCCTAAATTACTATTCATGACAGATTAATATTTTCATATCTCGCGATTGTGTACGTGCCTATTAATGGACAATCTGCTCGTGATTGGCAACTTAAAAACGAATGACAGCAGACAGATATATCAGATGGGCTTCAAAACACTCGATAAGCTGCAGTGGCGTTCTTAAAACACTAACTTTAAAAATAATGGGTGTATTTCTCATTCCAAACATATACAAGTTAATGTTTGTTTAAAAATAGTAACTCAAAAAAATATTATCTTAAAGGTTATTCAAAATATAAATGTTTTAATGAATAAGAATGTAGCTAGCTCCTCATTTTTCAAAAATAAAAATATTCTCACTACGCCTTTGGCTTTATAGTTTTCACATATACTATTTGAAAGCATTATTTTGAACTTCACTATATATATATATATATATATATATTGTTGATGATTAGTTCTTAATTTAAATACGAACCTACTTAACTATTGCTTGTTAATGTATGTGGAATAACTTATTGATTGAAATATGGACAATTAAAACTGGAATATTAACATCTTCTATAACATAACAGTAGAACCGTAGATAGATCAGATGAATTTGAAAATCACAATAAATTGCAAAATATCTCATAACGTAGCGACTGCTATTTCAATAATAAATATTACGCAGATAACAAGAGGGGGAAGGGATTTCATATGCGAAAGTGATGCTGGTTAAACATTATAGGTAATACTATGAGTACAGGATGCTCTGGATTATTTTTATTTTGTGAAAAGCAAATAAAATGAATCCGTTTGTTGATTAGGCCATGACTACTAATTGCTTGCCTTAGAAGTTGCATGTGTGGAATCATTTAGGAAGGCAAACAAACATCAAAACAATCTGCACATTCATAATTCATGATATCGATGTTTGGAATAGCAAGGATGACTATTCTATTGGAATATTTAGTTTATTTTTTATTTTTTTATTTTTTTTTTTATCAGCCACAAATGTTTATGTGTGTTTAAATAAAAGCAAATAAGCATTTTTACAGTTCGATTAACGTTGTTGATATATTCATTCCTGAGGCTAAACAAGGAATGCAAACCCTGTTTGCTTCTTGGGAAAAGAAGGACAAGAGAAAGTAAGAAGTTCGAGTAATTTTCGTGGCAAAATGCAGAGCATTTTGTTTTTTTTTTTGGGGGGGGGCGGAGGGGAGTGAATGAACAAGATCTGGGTTTACGTGTTAGCAAAACAAATCGTTTAAACTATTTCGCGAACGTTTATCGTTTCTTACAATCGGTGTTAAGCAACCCAGCTGTGTCAAGATGAAAACATGAAATTATAAACAGCTTCTATTAAGGAATGAATGCTAAAAAAAAAAAATAATAAGTTCGATTGTTTGCTCACGATAAATGTTTAACTACAGAGGTTTTAGCAAATTCGACTTGTCTTTTGCAAAACAAAAAAACGGAGAGAGAACTCAGAAATTCTTTTAACTTTGAATTATGGAATTCGAAGTAGCGAAGAGATAATTTTTCTTTTAATAGGATATAAACATCGATGAATTGTTCTTTCATTTCCATGAAATACATTGCTATTGGTTTCCATTGAAAACTTGTTTTATCCGAATTTTTCAAACGAACAATTCATCTTTCCAATACGTTACTACAGATAATAGTTGGTTATAGTAATATCTGAAATATGTAAGGAGGTTAAGGGATTGTCTTAGGATATCCACGTTGGTACTGTAAGTACTTGATAAAGATGGAAGTGAATAGAATTGGATCTCTTCATTGAAAGTTTTATTAGAACTGCAAAGAGGATTAATCTCAGACATCTCGCATGAGATAATCACTGTACTTAGTAGATTAGCATCGGTTTATTTGATAGTACTGGAGTTACCTAAAGGCTGATTTAAGAAATAAATAATTAGTTCCGTATTTTACGAATGGAACGCTGCTGTAGAGGAGCCAAAATTCGGCAGATCAGGGAAACAAAGGAAAAGGAAATATCAAACTCGCTAAAATGATTTTGATCGGCTGGGATACAACTGGCTTAAATAAATCAAACTTTCACTGTTGCTTAAGCCCAGCGGATCTCATAAACGCGGGAGTGTACTTCTCCCTCAAATGATATTAAGGATTTTAGATAAGGAGGCTTATCTACAACGAGCATCCTCATGATTATGAATGTCTCCATTCTGTAATGTGAATGAATGTGATCTGTGTTGAAGAGTATTGCAATGTAAGCACAGTTCTGATTGGTGTCATTATTCACGTGGGCAACCTACGAGGAGAACACACTTCCATATTGTTCCATATAGAGCAAGTGAAGAAGAAACAACCGATTTAAATGCATTAAATATCAGACATTTATTCTTGTTTAGTGATATTGGAATTCCCAAATGTATATTTTCCCGTTGAGATCGAATTAGAACAGAGTCAGATGCTTAAACAATCTAGCGAAGCTCCACATCCGCGAGACCAGTTGATGGAAATTTGATAACACATTTAAATGGAGCAATGTTCGGTTTTTAACTTTAGTAATATAAAATTATGTTCTGTTCAAACTCAGTAACTATAAATGATTTTAACTAACTATTTTCCATTACCACTCCGATAACTAAAGAAATCTACGTCTTATTTAGTCTTATTCTTTATATGATCAAAGTAGAAGTTAGGCCTAATGAACGAATAAATAGCGAGTGTGTTAATATGACCATTAATATAATTTTTTATCGCTTCTCGATGAGTTTTGCGATTACATGAGAGAAGCAGAAATAGTTACTACGTATTAAGTATGCAGTCTCGTATTATTTAGGCAACAGCAGTTCTGAATAAAGCATTACGGCGTGAGATCAATCAGTGATAGTTTTTTTATTGTTTGTTTACATACTCCACATAAATATTTCTTTCTTTTTTTTTTTTTTGAAATGCGTCTCCCATAGCTCTCCCATTTCCTCTCTATATGCGCCTCACATTATCCGTTTATCTTTCCTCTCATTCGTTGTGCTTCTTTCAAAATGAATGAGTCATAATCAAAATTAAGATGAAGCCATAAAGCATTTTAGGGAGGGAAAAAAAAAAGTTATTCATCATGCACTTGCAAATTCCTGAGATCGCTGACTCAGACAGGTGTAGACCATTCAAGTTTTTTTGAAAAAACTACAAAGGTTCCGCTACAGTTTTTTTTTTTGTAACAAAAGTTTTCGATGGTGGCGTTCTGCCCTCAACTTTTCTTTTTTTCAACTTGCCGACAGATGCAATGGCCGACTAGTCAGTAGGTGAAAAGTGAAGTCGCTTGAGTTAAATTACCCAGCGAGGTGTTCAGTCTTTTAATATTAAATTAGTTCCTTAAGAAGTGAACTAACTCTCCTCCCGTCGATCTAATTAAAAGGCTTGACCCGGGAGCTGCTGAAAGAAAATCTAGCAAGGAACAATAAAATCATTGCAAGTGTGAACTCTACGATGGTCTTGCAGAAAGCGGGTAAGGACGAGCCCGTGCTTCTAACCTGTTGTTTGGTAATAACGAAAGGTTATTAATGTGACTTAGTTTTTCTTGAACTACCTGACGAAAAAAAGAAAGGGAAAAAGAAAGAAAACCAAGGCGATAGAGGTAATGGTATTCATTGTGGGTGTTGCTCGTATAAAGGACCGGATAATGGGCTTGGAGGGAACTGTTGTAATCTGACTCGGTATGTCCGACTGCGCGTGGAGCCGACAGCCCATCCGTCTACAGCACCGTCAAAGATATAGCAAGAGAAAAGTGCCGCTCAGAGGAGAATATCCGCCTAACAAATGCGAGACAGAAAGAAAAAGTGGTATCATAAGTAGGCATTAGTTAGACATCCATGACTGAATATTGTTGCTGTAATTTCTTTTTGACTAATTTAAGTTCTTCATGCTAATTATGTGTTTTGTAGGTTGGGCTGAGTTATATGCGGTGGTACGCGGAAATCGTGTCTGTCAGATACTCCTCGCGCTATCAACGGAGACACAAGTAAAGCCAGACGATCAGAAAATTTGCTTCAAATTCTTTTTTAAGTCTAATTATCAGTGTGTCAGACCAGGCGATAAAAAAACGTCTTATTGTCAGGTTGCCCTCTCGTCTTATCTGCAACCTGGAAAACAAGAGTATCTAAATAGCCTGACCAATTACAGAAGGGATCTATTTTTGAATCTAAACACTTGTCTGCTTTCAGTCAACACATGCCCCACCCCTCGTGTTATATTTTTCAGGCTGCTCAGTTCAGTTGCTTTACAATAACATCAGTATGGCTCAAGGCAAGCAGTGAAATGAGTGAGTTTATTATGGCTGTAAATTCGGTGTGTTCATCGGCCAGTTTGGTTTTACAGAAGGTAATTATTTTCACGCCAGTCTAAAACCGCATAAATTGAGGAATTCAATTCCGGATTGGATTCTTTTATATTTATTATTATTATTTTTTAATCACTCCATACATGCTGTTCATCCGCTTTTGCCATTTCGGAAAATCTTTTTGGGTACTTATCCGATACGTCATAATGCGACTTTACAAAGTGCAATGATTATAACTGATAATTCCAGCTAAAGGATTTGAAAAGTTTTTTTTTTTAACCTTTCTTATCATGATATTTATTCTCGTAATTGGATTAACACTTATCCTTCGAAACTCATGATTACGTATATTAAACATCTCTAATGCCAGATCACTTATTATTTGTACTGCGCTACAAATGACACTTTTACTCGTCATTTTGCCTCTTCTGCCTGATAAATCCACCAACTTGCTATCCCATTGTGAAATTTGATATCCATCTAAGGAAAAGGATTTAATCAAAACGTAAACACCTTGATATGCAAATAACCAATACTAAAAAAAATTAATTTATTTTAAAAATATTGTTAGGAAAATTGTTTAATTCTTTAAAATGTACCCTAAGCAGCAATTAAAAGAAAATTTGTCTGTGACCGTTCTTTCTTTATCTGTAAATCGCCAATACTTGGAAAGCTTGCGGTATGGGAATTAATAAATATTGCCATTGCCAATGTTTACTGTTTGTTTGTTTTTAACTCAGAATCCTCCAATAACTGTTTAGAAAGCGTCATTATACTTAGGCTTATACTATCTCGATTAAGTACGGGTGTTAGAGGTCAGTTCTGAATTCTACTGATGTTTAAGACTTCATTTTTATAGTGCGTATTATTTAATAAATCCCTTTGCAATCCGTTCGCCAGTCCTTAGATGGGTTGAGTCCTCTAATTAGAGATTTTAGGCAATTTAATTTAGGCCCTTTGCAATATAAAAATCACATTTATCTCCATGCAGGAAACAAGTCTAAAATGCATTTTTTTGATTTCTTGTTTCCCATTCCCCATTCAAGTGCCATCTCCTATGCAGGAGGTTGACTACCATGGTGTGACTCATGGTTAACTACGAGCGTATTGACATGTGGTGAGGACCCTATCTCTTCCACATATTATCGTAAGTATTCATGGCTGTAAATCTGTGTGTGTGTTCACGAGGTCTAAAGAGCGAAAAACCCTCTACCACTGTATGAGACCGGCTAACTCACCTTTAGTCGAAAGAGACCAGATAAAGATTCCTCACGTCACAGACTGGAATCGAACCCAGGTCTTTCCGTCAAAAGGGCTTCGTCTATACCGACTGAGGCTCTACGTATAGGTATCAGTATTCTGTATACGCGGATAAGTGAATAGAATATATAGCTGGGGACTAACAATGGATGCTATTTGAATTATAACTCAACTTTTTTGTTCACTTTTCAAATTTTCGATATTATATTTGAAACACACCGACTTTTTTTAAATCGTTTTCTATAGAAACACAAGGTTTTACAAAATAACTAGTGAAAAAAATTTTTTTCTGTATTTGCACTACTATAAAATTCTTTTCCAAAAACTCTTTGAGTACAACAGATCAAATACTAATCACGGCTATTACAAGAGTATGAAATAAACCAGGATTCCAAGAAGAGATGTGGGATATTTGAATACGACTTGTGAGTTATAATTCAAATAACATCCATTGTTAGTTACCAGCTATGTATTCTATTCACTTATCCGCGTATACAGAATACTGAAAGCTGTTGGTAACAAATATTCAGTAGATATAAAGCTAACCTTACGTAATATTCTTCGTAATATTCATGCAAATGTATAAAATTTTAATGTGCATCAGAATAAAATATATGAATCTCTTCCGACCCCTCGCTGTGCTATCGATCTGATGGTGTGGAGGGGGGGGGGGGTTCCAATGAACCGTTCGTTTGCTTCTTCCCGTGGCCCTACAGTGATCGAACACGCAGAGATGAATTACTCTCCTGTTGTTTTGGTATTGATGTGTCGACAATAGAAACCTCGGGACGTATATAAGCTTCATAGGACTGCAGCTTACGCACAATTTGAGAAAATAAGTGCGCGTCAAACTACTGATACGAAACGGAAAATATGATTTTAAATCCGTTTTCATGAAGAACACTTTAATCTTAGCAAAAATCAATTTCCGCTAGCTATTTGTTAATACTTCGACGTAAATAGTTGGTACCAGTAGAATACGTGGACATTCAATGTGTTTCCCTGCTTACGGCTGCATATTTCTGTTCTTGTCAAAAATTCAGCAGAGCAAATGATTATGTATCGCAGTTATCGTATTCAAATCTTATTACTAATCGATGGCATAAAGGGTATGTAACAAGGAAAAAATTAAACAGATGATTGTGCTGCACACCGATGTGCTTCTAAACAAAATATCGCATTTCGTGATATTCTGTGATTTAGTTTGCATAATATTCTTCTTCTCCTACTTTCCCAAATTCCATCAGTTCTCGCTGTGGGTCTTAGTTCACCACAACTCTTCTTCTCACATTCTATCGAAGTCCACCCCCACCCCCCATGTATTTTTAGGAGGCTTTTTCTTTCCCTTGGTTCCATTCTAGGTCTGCCTGAGAAATTTCTTGATGATCTTTCCTGATTACATGTTCAAATCCAATGAATTTTCATTTTCTAAATTCAGGTTCACCTTTTTTATTTTTTCAGAGGTCTTCAGCAGTTATAATTAGAGGTTACTTTATTCGGAGAATACTCCGCTGACATCGGTTAATGAATGAATGTAACTTTCTTTGTAATTCTTCATGAACTTCATGTTTTGCATTATCTATTCATGTATGTATCAAATCTATATAAAATAATTGAATATTTTTATGAATATTTTTCATTTTCTACAATCCACTAAGTTTATCATATGCACCTCTTCCCTTTCGAATTCTTATATCAACATCAGTTGTTTCTCCATTTTCCGATAAAACACTCTTTAGATATGTAAAATAATAAAACTTTTTTTCAGTTGTAATTGATATTTTAGGTCTGTCTTTGTCTTATTTGTATTTATTTTCAAACCAATTTAGAGGGGCTCTTATAATGCGATGTGAGCAATCAAAATTGCCAGATTTCCTTTACATCTGTTCTCAATCCATCTAAGGTTCATATAAAGACCATCGTGTAGTGCCATATTAGCATCTGCATTTCTTTAATGATTTATTTTAATTACATAAATAACAGATCTGATATCGGTCGATGGAGATCATCTTACTCTCTTGTATTATGAGCATATCCTTTCAAGTGCAGCCAAAGTTGGAATATGGAGTTTAATGCATGATCGAGTTGCCTTTATCTAGCAATCTTTTCAGTCGCAGGAAGGTAAAATCTAAAGACATATAACAGGGCTAGTGAATGTCAACTTCCCCATATACCTAACGGCATGTATCGATTAAAATATAGTGGACACAAAAACTAATTAATAAAATATGTGCTATATATAGAAGGCCACCCAAAAATCAATGTCAATTCTAGCCCAGATTTTTTTTTTTTTTTTTTTTTTTTTGAATGATTTGCAAATAAACAATTCATTTCATCAATATAGGGAATGAATACTTCCATTAACACAACAATAAACGTGTTATTTTTGTGGAATATCGGCTGCATAGCTTGCCATTTTAGAAATCTTGGTTGGCGTTATTGTTGTGTCAATCACAATAGTATCCAGAATTTCTAAAATAGTATGAAACGATCGCATAAAGCTTGTATTTTATTATAAGAATAGTAAATACTGTAATTTTAAAATATTTCTTGAAATTTATCATGTTCGATTCATGTGCAACACCCAGTGACCTGTTAGGAACTTGTACTAACATGACTTTAAACCTAATTTTTGCTGTAATAGGACTGATTCTTTATCATCCGAGCCTGCTATACCTGGCGAATGTAATGTGCTCTCTGGCTCATAATCCTGTGACATACGTGAAACTGACTAACTCGTCTCTAGTTGAAAATTCTGTAAATATTTTTCTCATTTTGGACTATGTTCGGGACGAGGTCTTCCCAATCAAAGGGTAAGCGTAGTTCCCCCCAAATCTGCAGCGCAGGAGAATCAATCTACAATTCGTGGAAATTTAGACATCGATGATAAAGTATTTAACACGTGTTTTTTTTCTTCAATAAATCTAAATTCTAAAACGTTCCATATATTGGTCGATATGTGCGCTCCTGCGTGTCCTAATGCACCATTTCTCCTTGGATTCAAATCCTGAAACCATCATTTTCGGAAACTTTATACGGAGATGGTATCAATATTTTTCCTCTCCTGCTCCCCCAATGGATAAACTCCCTAAGGACAGGCCAGTTAACAGACATAATTTATTGACCCCATAGTATGAGTTGCTTCAGCTGGGATTATAAGCAAGCTTGTAAATCCAAGGAGTACTTTTGGTCACTTGGATTTCTTTCTGTAAACATCCATGTCACAGTAAAATTCAAAGCCTTAGCTTGTAGGATTGAAAGTGACGACGCTAATATATAACCTGCTAAAACAAAATCTGTATTTAATGCCACTGTATTCTGTGTTGGTTTGGTTCCACACCAAAGATTTCCTAGGAATTATTGCTTGGATATTCTTCATTGGAGACTTTGAGGAAGCGTATTTTACAGTAAATTATAATCGGCTATCTCTTGTTGCTGCTAGTACGAAGCTCAAGCTTTAATTCCAACTTCCCAGTACATAATTACAAGAAACTGAATGGATTTTCTTAAAATCTCTTTACTGCAAGTCAAGAAGTTTAACAAAAAGACGAGAGTTAAACTTTGCAGTAAATGTGTTGCCTAAACATTTTAAGTTTTACTCTTTGTATATTTTGTGAGGAAGAAATATTAACACAGATTATCAAGACAAGATAATCTATGAACAGCTTACAATAATCTTTGGCGAATTCTGGTCCTCTCCAAGTCTGGTCAGCGAGATCAGAAAAACAATGTATGATCTCTTATCAGAGGAAGGTTAAAAAAAAGTGTGTTCTGGTTTACGCTAAATGAAATACAGGACTATAAACCCATGTGTTTATAAACCCAGCAGTTATTAAACCAAAGTGGAATCCCTCGCTGCACTGTGGATATTGTTGCTTTGAGATAAGCACCCATGAAAAAAGAATATATTGCAACGCATGCAATTATTAAATATATCGTTTTACACACACACAAACGTCCTTAAGCCATATATTGGAGTTATTTTATGTCTCGATACCTTGGGATTGGTGTGGGGGGGAGGAGTGTTATTTCCCGTTTTGAAATAACAGATGGTAATCAGTAATAGTCGTTCGTTACATCAGTAAACTTATTCCATTTATACAAGTAGTCAAATATAAGACTAATTTGGTGAATTGGTTGAGATTTAACCAATACGCCTGAAGTATACCATTTCTTATAAAAAAAAATCAAAACCGTTAATAAAGTCAAGTAATCAAAGTTAGTTTATTGAAATGTTAATGAATGTACTTGTTTCATACCTTCAGTGTCAAACAGGTTTTAAGAATTTTAACAAATTCGATTTTTTTTTTAAATACAAAACCGAGGCGAGGACTACTCATCCTTCCTTGCTCTAATAATTGATTTACAGAATGTGTACTTGGTTTCATTACTCACGTCTCTAGCGAGACAGATTTACGATAGTTGCTGTAGTCATTATAACAACAATAACTGCTGTTCATGTACGTACAGTAAAAATGTCTTTTATTCCTTATCTGTAGTCAAAATAAGCCGCTGCCAAACTAGAAGTCTTCGTTTCAGTATGCATGCAATAAAGTAGATTTGCGAATTAACAAAGTTAAATATTCTTCCTTATTTAAAACAATACATTGAAGAATTAGGCCTAATAAACGATTACAAATAAGAACCTTTAAAATATGTGAAAGAAGGCATGTACGTTCGCAATGCTTTCTAGTCATGTTAAAAGGGATTCCGAGTTTACTTTTTCTTTCACTGAATAACGAATAAGTTGAAAAAGCTTTGAAGGTGATTCAAAGCAGCAACCGTTCTAGAAGCTGCTTAGTCTTTAATCAATTTCCGAGGATACATAAACGTATGTAGTGTTTAACTACCGCGTGCCTTGCTTTGCGTACTCAACTTTATGCTAATTTTGTCAACGAAATAGCAGTATTTTACTCTAATAAATGTTTAGAAGTTTTTTTTTTTTGGTTTATTTCTTATGAAAACAGCGAAGGGCGTCGAGGTGCACTTAAACAGAAACAAAAAAATAAATGGTTCAAAGAAAACCACGCGTAAAGGACTGCTATATTTTACCAGATATATTTGAACTAGTTTGAAAACAAAAATCAATACTTGCAGAACTGATTTTTCCATATGTGACCTTCACTAGGATTGCAGTACTTCGCTGAGTAATCGAAGTACTTTAATTTGAAAATAGAATGGCGTTTCCCAGTGACATTATTTTTGCTACTTTAAAAAAAATAAATAAAAACATCGATGTACGTCATAATTAATGTGCATGTAATGGTACAGAATTAATTGTAAATAACCGGTTGTAGCTGTCATCCTGCTTCATCAAAAATACAATACGAGACAGTTTTTGTTGCTTATCAATGATTTTTTCACGTCCAAAAATTTACACTGCACTAATATCATTAGAGAGCCATGATTTTTGGACCATATTGGGGGTGGCTGAGGGTGGGAAAGTAATGGGTGGCCGCATCAAGCAATTAAAAAATTACAAAAATTCAATAAAAAATGATTTGTTGCGTTCGGGCGTTAGAAATGCGATGTCACAACGGACGATGCGAATCCTCTTCATATCCCCCCCCCCCAAATAAATTTCTAAAGGTCAAATAACTTACCAACACATACATTTTTTAATTCTAACTCATGATTGTGTTTGAAACTAGAAATTAAATAAAACATGTTTATTTTTAAATACCTTTTCACCTATATGGATGATCGTTTTTTTTTTTTTCACATGCTCCTCAATTTTTAAGAGAGATCTTATTTCACTCCTTGCTTGAATTACCCCCCCCCCCCCAACACACATTGTTGTACTTGTGACTAATTACTTTGATTTTCTAAAATAGTAAAAATATCAACTATGAAACCCACCCCTTCTAACACTTATTGGTGACGGATTGATGAAATATTCAATCCATTTTCTGCTCAGTAGATTGATGTTTGCGTCTGATTATTCGTTTAGGGTAAATGGTATCTGCAGTGGTTTGGTGATCAGGGAATGCGGCCCCCTGCTAAACATGCAGACTTACCAGAAACTTTTCGAAATATCTGCCACAGTGCATTGCATAAAAGTAAACACTATAGGAGGGAAACATCATCTTCAGACTCCACGACTTTTCACTAATGTGGAATCTTTCCGGAATAAGTGATGGCAAAGTGGATCCGATTAGTCTTTGCAAGGAGCTAGCGACGCCTCTTTGTAGATGAAACTTCCGAGTTACCCTGGGTACGGAAAGAGGTTATTTAAATGACCAGTGAAATAATAATGAAATGATTATATACGAGCTCGTATATATATAAGCTATAAGTATATTAAAAGACAAACTCGTTTTTTCTTCAAGCATAATACTGCAAAACGAGTGTCTACATGAATTGCCAATATTAAAAGCAATATTGCTTTTCTAGTCTGACCGATAAAAGAAACATGCTCTCCTTTCATTGATGACGAGTATTCTACATTAATCAGCAAAGTAGCTTTGAAGATTAAAATAGAATTCACTAATGAAGGATAAAATTACTCGCCAACATCATTAAAAGTCACTCACCATTCATAACCAGTGAAGAGCTGCTTGTTTATTACAACGTAAATAAACACCTACTCACTCATAATCACTTGTATAGGCTGTTAGTACATAAATTCCCAATACATGGCGCTCAGTAAATCACATAAAATTTAATGCGATGACTTAACTAGATTAGCATAAGGGAGTGCGGGACGTCATACTGTGCATTTTTTTTTTTTTTTTTTTTTGGAATATCTAGAATTACATTCGATATATTCTGGGCAAAAAGAGATCTCATATGTCAAAACATATGTAGCATTTAATATAGGAAAAACTAATATTTTTACACGATGCTACTAGCAGCTGCCTTTAAAAAAAAAGAACCCGGATGGTAGATGGTAAATTTCTTTTACACGCTGTGCTACAAAAATTTATAGACCAATTTCTTATACTGTCCTGCAATCATGCTAATTCGTTTAAGGGTTGTAATTTCAGCCACCTAAACCATATTTCTCCTTTAAAAAACATCCCTAAACTGTCCCTCGGCAACAAGAATAGCACTTAAATATAATGAAGTTAATTACAATATGTAATTATGTTTTTATCGGTAACAACTTCCCAGACACAGTAACAACCATAAAATTCTCCAGCGGAATGACACATCATAATCGTAACTTAAATTTAAAAAATAATTTCATGGACTAAAAAGGGGAGCATTTCAGGGTAAGAAAAACTATTTGTGAAGTTTATAATTTCTCCTTAGTTATTTTATACAAAATAAGAAAAGAAAAAAGAATGCATTTAAAGCTGTGGAACCACGTAATTTCGAAACAAAGTTAAGTATTAGAGACAGCACAACTAAGGGGCTTGGGGGGGGGGAGTTGATGAATTGGACCTAATGAACTCTCCAACTCACTAACTAAGCACCAGACATAGAATGCGTGTGTGGTAAGTGCGGTTACAGCCGATGACGACAAACGAGTGGACAGGGACACGGTTTCAGCTTGATCACCGCGGCGTTTGACATAACCCCGACAGCGATTGAAGGGGGTGGGAGACTGGTGATCGGGACTACCGGTAGCAGGCTGATGAAGAGGGAATTACCGGGTGCCAGAGAAATTACTACGGCTAATGACTCTCTGCTCAGGGTAATTGGGTCGCACTGTCTTTTTCCCCTAACTCCTTACCCCACCGTAATGGAGTGTTAGCAGACACTAGGACAGATTTCGGAGAATGCCTACGCTGAAAAATCAGAGCACCGTTCGTCGAGGGAGAGAATATGAAAGGGCTTTTTCTTCAGTTTAACCCCATTTTTCTGACAATAACAGTTTAGAGTGCCTTTCGTATAGTATCAATGACAATTATATTCCTGACCGTTTCCATGGAGATAGTCTCTAGGAGGTAACATTAGTTTTCTGTGAGAAATCAAAACGCAATTGCGAGAAGCAACTTCCTTTTCAGATAAGACAACAACGAACAGTTCCTTAGGATCGGAAGATGCTGAACCCACTTGTTTATAACGGTTTCGGATTGTTATCAATTAAAAACGTGTTTTTTTTCTTCATTCACAGATTTGATGTGCTTTAGCTATGCATAAACATACTGCCATGTTAGTTTGATTTATTCCGATTATTTATTGCAATATTTAAAGTAAGTCGATTAAGCTAAGAGTAGGTTTTTCATGACTAAACTGGTAGTTTTAATGTAGTCTTACATTCAGATTATTGTTTCTAGAGGCCAATGCACTCTACATCAGTATATTAACAATGAGCTCAATTGGGAACAAAAGAATTCTTCTAATCCATGACGCAAATGAAAAACATGAAAAAATGAGACGATACCGCTGGTTTTCGAGTACGACCAAACTTTAAATAAGCCCTCGGGGACCTATTCGAGAGGGTGTTATTTGGTCCGACAAGATGAAAGAAAGAAGTTAAAGACGGAAACAAAGAAGGAAAGATAAGCTTGAGACACACAGAGTACACTCTTCAGCTTTCTTTTGCTATTTTAGTTCAATTTAACGCTTACTTAGGCTGCGATCATGCATCTAAGAAAATTCATATTTGGTATTTTGTACGTGTCATTGCTCAGGATTAGTAACAAACGGGCATTGGACGCTCCAGTTATTAACGCAGAATCTTCCTTCTAAAAGCAGAGTCACACTTAAGGAAATGATAATGAACTAAGTAATTATTAAAACTAGGAAGACGTCGCTTATCCTGCTCTGCTAAATGGTAGTACGCATGACGAATGTGCTTTGTCAACTCGAAGGACGGCCCATTTTACCACCAAACGCGATCGAGTGTAAAATTTCTTTTCTTCCGTTTTTGTACTCAGTAATTTACGTTAATTATTAATTTGTCTGAACGCGTACGACTTTGATCTTTAGCGATTTGTTTTCTTTTTCACATAAGAATCTTAATGGTCTCAATATTTTGCATTCCTTAAATCCACTTCAACCATGTTTCTTTCGATGTATAAAAATGAATTTTTAAACCATTTAATTTGTTGAAATGTAAAATTGTATCTACTTTATTAACTTTTCTATAAGATTGCATATTTTATATCTTCACACAACTTATAGTGTTTTTTCATTGTCTAAAAATCCCCGATGAGAGATAATTTTCCCTCATAAAAATGCAAAGCTTTTTTTTTCTTGACTGCATTTTGGGTCATAAACAGTTTTATAATCTTCAGTACTGTCTCTCACTTACGATTATCTGTAAAGAAAATATTTGCATAAGAAATAATTGACTTGAATGATAGACATTTACTGCATAAGTACAAGAAACGGCTTGTTTGATAGCTTAAGAGGTTAATTAATGAGAAGGTACTCGATGATAAGGAACTGTTCGTTAAGGGAGAATGATAAGCAGTGATCCTCAGTGGGATGTCACTCACTTTGTTTTGCATATGCGAACAGTCTTCTACACAGTACTTGGTACTAAAATGTCAAGCTTTTGTACAGAAATGCTGTCATTTACTCGATTCAGGCATTTTGAAAGAAGTATTAGAGCATCTTGCGACAGGCTGTAAATCGACAGTATATTAGCACTGTGGGTGGGATAAGATGGTTTCTGTTTTTCGTTTTTAATAATAATAATGAGTTTCATTGATAATTTCTAAACGCGCACACACACAATATATATATATATATATAATGTATGATATATATATGATGCTATGTATTAAAGGCAAGGGGCCACTACCCAGACCGGTTTCGACCTTATGAATAAGTAAAGCCGTCTCTAAAAATTCGGACGATCCCTAGGCCACTCAACAGTGGGCGAAAGATCGTCCATCTCAGCATTGGCTCCACTCAGTGATGGCCATCCACCAGAACCGCTCATATTCCGGAGAAAAGCATCCACCGACACAGCCCCTCGCCGGGCCATGCCGGAGAACACCTTCCCCGGAGACTCAAAATGCTCTCTCAGGGCAAACCTCCCCCGAAATCAAGCCCCCCCTCAGCGGGAGCAAAACTTCGGAAGAAACCTAAGAGAGCAAAACTCATAATAGCTACCCAGACCGGTTTCGACCTTATGAATAAGTAAAGCCGTCTCTAAAAATTCGGACGATCCCTAGACCACTCAATTGTGAACGAAAGACCGTCCATCTCAGTGATGGCCTTCCACCCACCACCACCACCACGAAGTAGAACCGCTCATATTCCGAAGAAAAGCATTCACCAACAAATCCCCTCACTGGGCCGTGCCGGAAAACACTTTCCCCGGAGACTCAAATTGCTCCCTTAAGGCAAAAACCTTAAGAGAGCGAACTCATAATAGTCCCCCACCGGTTTCGACCTTTATTGAGGTCTCATCAGTGGGAGCCAGGCTAGAAATACCAAGATTTTAGTAATACAGGGCTTATAAGTATTTTACCAGAACAAGTTACCATCAGGTGTTTTAATCTTATTAAATAAAAATCTCTGGATGAGATATAAATGTAGAAAATATTTTACACCTTGGGTATAATAAATGTTAAAGATACCGAGCTATTTTAAACCTGGTTTTACTCCATTTCCCAAGTAAGCAAACCCCAAGGTAAAATACTTTCTACATTTATATCTCATCCAGAGATTTTTATTTAATAAGATTAAAACACCTTATGGTAACTTGTTCTGGTAAAATACTTATAAGCCCTGTATTACTAAAATCTTGGTATTTCTAGCCTGGCTCCCACTGATGAGACCTCAATAAAGGTCGAAACCGGTCTGGGTAGTGACTTTTACCATGAGTTGCCTTGGCTTGCACTACTTTGAGGGTCAGCTAGACTTCCAATACGTGCAGGCGCAAACTTGACATGTTTGTCTGCTTGCTTACTTGGGAAATGGAGTAAAATCAGGTTTAAAAAAAGCTTGGTATCTTTAACGTTTATTATACCCAAAGTAAAATATTTTCTACACACACACACACACATATATATTATATATATATATATATATATATATATATATATATATATATATATATATATATATATATATTGACGGATGTGACGTAGTACTTACTCAAAATTTACAACTAATGTCCCCATGACAACAGATCGAAATAAGGGATATTTCTGCGAGCTCAAAGACTAATTTCAAATTAAATTAATATATTTTTATGTACTATCGGTTTACCAACACTCTAAAACAGTTGATTTATAGAAGACACCTCTTACTCTTATTTTTAGAATTTCTTTTGCTTTCTCTCTCTATAATAAAATGTCAGAACGTCTTGTTCTAGACGAAATTTTCTCAATGCTTTATTTTTATGAAGCTTACGAGGTTAGAAAACGCAATTTCCAAATTAACAATATCTGAAATAGATTTTTAAACGTGAGACAATTGATTACTTTTAAAGAGATGACTGGCATAATCATAACCCTCATACAAAGACGACTGTCAGTGGATACTCTTACATGTTAAGATAAAAAACAATATGCAACAATTCGAATATTTCCTATTTTCCCTTTAAATTTTATAAGCGGTTTGAGGTGAACCGATTCTCTTCTCAAATCCAGGCAACCGTGGGCATTTTGTTTATTTAAATACATTTGAATGTAAAATTTTCTTTGCTACAATACTGGTAAGCAGCATAGGAAAGGCTTCAAACGAAATACATAAATCACCACTGCCCCCATCGTGATTTCAATGAAATCTGCAGTGAAAACAGTTGTCATTCGCTATTTCAGAGAATAAAAACAAAGATAAAACGATATGTATTAAATGATCGTTACAGATGATCAAATTGATAATTCACGTGAAAATGCATGTGACAGTATTGGGTAATGTTGAAGTGTTTACTAATATATCTTGGTTTTAATTTTTTTCCTACAATCAGTGGTAGTTTTTTTTTTTTTTTTTAAATTCATATAACTATAAGCCATTACAACGACTGTTTCCTGTGAAAATCGACGTTTTTTAAAGCACATCCGTAGTGTATCAGAATGGGAAAGTATACATGAAACAATCATACGTTTGCAGTTTATGAAAGGTCATTATTCATTTCCCCTCTGTTCGTTCTCTTCCACCCTCGCTCCATTCTTGTCATTCGGTCCATCTGCTGCTTACAGTGCGCATGGACTATCGTCCAATGGACTCGAGTTACTGGAAGCAATTAAACATTGGTTGTAATAATGATTTCTGTTGTTGCTAGCAGCACGTCATTGTTAGTTATGATAGTCGAGTATCAGCTTTCCATTGGTCTTCGATATCAAACTGAACCAACGTCTGTCTCACTTGTAATTACAGTCTTTATTTTAATTTCCTGCCTGACTTATCCTGCTTGCTAAAGAGCAGAACGAAGGAAAGTGGCGATTATTACCAGAAAACCTAGCGATGCACCTAGGGCCATTTCTTGTGTCATTAGGCTTAACCTGTAATATAGCTTTTGACCTCTGCAAGTGAAAGCAAAGTGAGGACCGTAATGCTCCTGTAGCAATCTGATGGTCGATGGGGGCCGAAGAGGGGAAGGAGAGTGATTGTAGCACCGAGATCTCCGTCCGTGCCTAGACTTAGAGTTGGTAATGACTCATTAGTCAAACCAGGCTTAAGAGCTTAGTGTCAGGCCCCAGAACCCCATTAGCTTGGACGAAAAACGATAACAATTACGGGCGAAGAGCTGGAAGAGGAGACACTTGCTAAAGTAGAGCTCCAGTCGGGATGAGAAGCAGTGGGACTTCCCGCGAGGAACGTGCTGGTGTTAACAGCAAACCCTCCTAATGACCGAGCCAGGTAGGGAGAAGATCTTGGGGGTGTTGTTCGACATGTGGTATACAGCGTTATCTTCCACGCGAGATGCGACGATATCCATCAGATTTGCCTGATATCAAGGCCAATACTTTTGGGGACATTAAAGATCAGATTATTTCCCTGTTAGTGGAGTTCAGTAAGGCGCTAAAAGAGCCACTTTTATCGGCCCATGTACTGAGATTTTGGTCAGCTTGAAGTTTCAATGGACTCGTTACAAAAGCGTTCATGAACTAACACGAAGTATCAAACACGTTCTCTCCGTTGATTTTTTTTTTTTTTTTAATGTTGTCTTGTAAATGTAATCGCACTGCTTGAATATCATACTAGTAATATATGGACTGTCTCCTTCCTTAGAAATAGAAAGCATAGAAGCAAATTTCGAATTCCGAGAGACTTTTTGGCATGGTTTAGCGGAATAACTTTCGGATCTTTTAATAGTGTAACTTCCTTCTTCATAACCGCTTCTCTATATCACACTCCCTATCCTTTCTATGCACGGGTACATAACTCTTCCATATATGAGATCAAGTTGTCGTGTTTACAGAAGAGGGTGGCGATATCTCATTCATAAATCTGCAAACAAGTGCAGTGTTGTGGATTCTAAAGTCTAAATTCCGGTCGTCCTTCAAATCACACTGAAGAGGTGGCAGAAAGTGTCGTTTCACCAAAGTGCATGCAAACTATGACCTCACAGTGCAAGGTTGGCAGAACTAAGAATAACTACGCTGCTATTAAAGAGTTAGGTATAATAGAACTCTTAATTATACCGGACATCAAGTCCTTAAACTTTTATCCAGCTAGCTGACTGCATAACGTCAGGAGATGAAAATTGCGAACCAGCTCTTAGTGCCACCTAGCAGTGCAAGAACTTGAGTTTCATGAGTGAGTAGTTGAAGAGCATTCACGGAAAGGTGAGACTTTCCGTGAGCAATCACTGGAGAGGTTTAAGATTTGATTTTCGATATAAACATTAAACATAAGCGTAATCATAGAAAATAAAATATTCCTATATTTATAGCTTTAGTTGTTTTAAGCGGTCATGATTGGAATTACTGCAAAAATAAATGAATAAAAACAAACAAACAAACAAACAGAACAGTTCTTTCAGATCCAAATTACAGACATCTTCCATTCCTATTATATCAGTTTCATGCAGACCAATTTTTTTTTTTTTTTTTTTTTTAATATTCTCCTCGCTTACGCAGTCTTGTCCGATTTCTTTCCACCATTCAAACATATGAAGGAATGGAACCCAACACACACACACACACACACACACACACACACACACACACACACACACACACACACACACACACACACACACACACACACACACACAGATAATAGACTGTATTGTACACATTTTTCGTCTCGACTTAATTTTAACCGATGATATCAAGTCAGATGAGATGAGTAATCTAAAATTTATTTTATTCAAGATGGCTCTATTGTTGGTGTGATTGGAATAGGTCGAAACAACTAGGGCTGCGAGGGCAATGTATTGTTGCAGTTAAATGTGTATTTCCTACTGTAAGCAGGTCTGGTGGCATGTGATGAAACCCCTCATCCCCCGCACAAGACTGGCTAACTCGTCATCAGATGAAAAGTCATTATAGGATGTTCCTTGCGTCCCGGACACAATTTAAACCCAGGCTTTTCCCCACCTGAAGGTCAGCTGTCATGTATATTTCGAGTACAGGGATGAAGCGAATTGGCTTACTTCATTCTTCAATTCGCTTTCTTTATCTTTTAAAATAGGTTTCATAGCCACTTCAGAATATGCCAATCACAGGTGAACTTAATACGATTTGTTGAGTTACAAATAACATAATTGATGGCATATTATATTACCATCTAATGAATCTCAAGGCAAATTAACGAATTTTTGCCATATAGAATATAGACTTGAATTTATTCTTACATCGCTTGGAAATTTACATCTTGGAGGAGTACTAAGGAGCTCACTAAACAGGAGGGACAACTTTACTGCTACAGGCACGAAACCTTTTGTTATGTTACAAGTTTTAATGGAGACATCGAAGTAAGGCATATTTGTAACGACATCCAGGTGTCGCTCCCGGAAGCAGCAGCACATGGCGTGTAATGGATGGCGCTGTTATATCCTAATACCACCTTTAAATCATCTTTGTCGTTAAGGGGGGAAAAAATCCACCACCTCTGAATTGTGCGCTAGCTTTGATAAATAGCGAACTAAAAATATGAATCCTTGCGTATTTTGTTCTGTAACACGTAAAATGACATAGTTGAACCTAAGACTTAGCCGTTATCTAAAGGCAAAAACAACCATCCACAAGATGAAAGTGATAGAGGAGAAGGTGACCTTAGTGAGAGTCACAAGAATTAAAGGTCTAGTGACGTGATTAAACGCCAAAATTGTGACATCCAACGTTAGGCAACCAACCAAACGTGTCATGTTGCACATGGTGTCGGGTAACGGCGCGTGGCCTTACAACGGACTCGCATAATCTTACAGCTGGCGAGAAAGAGCGTCAAAACGTGATTGTAGAGAACTAAAGGAAAGAAAACACGAAAAAAAAAAAACGTTTTAAAAAAGAGAAGAAACTAGTAGAATAATCATGACTAATAAGTGATGATGTAAGAAATGAGAATAATGCTTGAGTGCTGTTAGCAGGTGACCTACAATAGCCAGCTTGTTTGGCATAAAAATGGACTCATCTTATCAAGAGTGATGAATGGTCAATTTTTTTTAATGAGTTCCCATTAGCGAACTAACAGGAGTGCAACAATATGCAAACTATATCAAAAGATTGACATAGCAAATAAACAGATGATGAATGATGATAAAAAAAAATGTTTTATGGATTCAGATAACATCGAAACGTATTATGGAGGCTGCCTAATGATGTAATCAAAGGGACTGCATGATTGCCTTTCTTCGAGCAAATTCCAAATTGAGAAATTGTTAAAACTTTCAAAAGAAAGTTTGACCATTATAAAAAAAGGATATTATCCATCCATTTTTGTTATTATAGCTAGATTCAAATTTTCCTGGGAGCTTATGAGAATACTTCGGCATAGGAGTTGCTTTGGTTTGCGCCACCTTAAGACATAAAATCTGATCAGGACTCTATCCATGTATTTGACATTTATTAGTGCATTGACTATTTCTTGACAAAGAATGTGAAGCAATGTTCCCATGGCAACTACAGGTTATGAATTTTTAGCTGAGTGATACTGACTGATGATTGAAATAGTTACGGTAATAAGTAGTATATTGTGTGTTCATCGGCATGTTTGTTGCATGTGCCAGAGGAAAAGCTTTGCTATTTCTGAACCCTCAGTCTCTTTAGCTCTCTCAAGAAACTACATTTCGTGTGTTCAAGTCCAGTTACGCCACCACACACATTTTTAATTTATGCGAAATTCGCAGCATTTTTAACTAGCTAAATGTAAGAAACTAAGAATCTACAGAAGAAACTACAAAAGTTTAAATAACTACAAGAAAAATAATGCATTTATTTGAATACAGAGAAAATCCCATATAAGAACAGTTTTTTTAATGGAACGAGCATTGGAAAAAAAGTGATAATTTCTAATCCCCACTAAATGAGCATTTTATCTCTCATTCGACGACGACCATTTATGGCAATGTTATTTAAAATAGTCACTTTCTCAAATGGGTTATTTTGGGGAATGCAGTATTTTTGAATTCTTAATGCAATGGTTTTAAAATATGGAGTTTCTGAAAAGTTCGGTAACTGGTAAGTTATTCCAGTATGCACGGCAATTTTTAAAAAACAGATGACAAGATGAAACGATAACCAATGAGCACCCTGTCTAGAAACAGGTAACAGGAAGTGAAGCAGACAGAACTGAAGAATAAAAATTCAGGAATGACGAAAGCAGAGTCGAATATGAACTGACATAAAAATTTAAATTTATCATCATTTTTATGAAAACCTCTGCTTTCTGCAAATACATAGCGTAATGAAATTACGTTATCTGTTATGTACATCTTACAACGAGTATCTCTTACAACTGGTAAGAGAATTTCATTCTCTTACCAGTACTGCTGGTAAGAGAATGAAATACTCAAGATTGTTTGCAAGAAAGCCAATGAAAACAACTGCGGGATACATTGTTTAGAGTGGACTGCATTTATGTCTGTCAATTCGTGAGCATGTACTTTTTTTTTTTTGAGGAATGGTGGACAAAAAATCTTCAAACTCCGTCTAATTCACCTTTGGTTGTAAAGTCTAGAAAATTTTCTTTGCTTCCTGATGAGATTTAACCCACGTGGCTTCTACACTGCTGTGGAAAAATAATTCGGTGTACCTGGAGGGACTGATTAATTTGCTACTGAGAGAAAAACTGAAGCATTCCCATTCTAACGAAACCAGTTTGTGGTCCATAATCGTTCTTGTTTCCCCCCCCCAAAAAAATAATAATAAAGTCTATTAGGGAAACCTTATCACCTAAAGATTCTATTGAACTGTTCATTGCATTACCCACAAATACTTTTACCGTTTTATAAAAGCACATTTTTTATTTTTATTGTTTTCTTCAATTCAATGCAGAAATCTGCTTTGCTTCACCGTTGTCCTCCGGAGGTGTGTCGCACAGCGAACTTAATCTTCTCCTTTAAATACAGAATGAACCTGAAATGCAAAGAATATCCTTAGCTATTCTCATAAATTTAGTTAAAATGATATAATCAATAATGTAACTATTTGATTAAATATCTTCATAAGATGTGAGAGTATGTATAAGTTTTTACGTTAAAAGGCATAATAAAAAAGTGCATAATTTTCATGCTATTCTTCGAATTTCATCCTTCCCCTTCATGTTGCAAATAATTTATGGACCAGCCTTACACTGAAACAAGAGCGAAAAATGATTTGCAAATTTCAGTGCACCTGGAGTGCTCATTTTAGAAAAATCAATAGTCCAGATATGTAGGAATAGCATGCATTTCTGTTGTGGATTTGTCAGTAGAGCTTTATGCCAATTTGTGGATCTAGAGTGGACAATTACAGGCCCACCATTCACTTCTATCATAAGCTCTGGAAATGTTGATCGATTTTTTATGCGGTGTTTATGTAGCAGAATCTTCCCTTCCACTAAAAAAAACTGATTTTTAATGGTTATCCAGAAAATTGAATGAACTACTGCATAATCTGATGAGAGATTTCCAAATATCGTGTAGGATAATTAATGCCTTTGTTTTTATTTAAGATATCTTGAGAACATATAATTTTACTAGATTCTTGGAAAGCTGATTTAGGAAATTGTCTTCCAGGTTAGGCATCGAGGTGGATTACCAATTCATGTCATGATGTTCTGTGAAGAAGTGAGATTTAAAGCCTGATTTATCCTTTATTTTTGTGTTCAGTATAGCTCAGATATTAATTTTTTCTGATTTCGAACCTTCTTCCAGTCTTACCAATGTATACACTTTTACACATGAGCAAAAGATTTTTTTTTAATTTATTTATTTATATTTTTAGAGGGGGGGAGGACATTGTCGTTTGGAGACAGTAAGAAATTATGAAGGATCAGAAGTAGTTTCCAAGTAGTTCTGATATTGAAATGTTATAAAAATTGATGTTCATCTGGAGACGTCTCCGATGTAGAATAGCGAGATGGAATTTTTATATCCGACTTCAGTTTATCGAAAAGTAACTATTTTTTACGAACTTTTTTTTCGGTAGCAATTTCGAAGAAACTGCTTGAAAGAGAAGATTTTTTGTGTCGCTGTCTTTTAAGAAATTTCAAAAAAAAATTTTTTTTAAAGATAATGGTGATTATTCCAACATGGTTTATCATCCTATCTGATAAGGATTGTTGAATGATTACAGCGACATATTTCAAATTATGGTATCATTTGGAAATTTAATACTATATGAATATGTAAATCACGATTCAGAGTAGTAGATGGAAATGACTAATATGCGTGCTTTATTTATTCTCATGGGTCAGTTAAAATAACTGCAGACGAGCATTGATGAACTGATCTTCACAATTGATGCTGCAGAACCGATTGCTGCATACATTCACTTATCTCGTAGTTCATATCATCAGATAATAAACCCAAAAAGACTTGATTGGCGAAAGGGAGACTGCTAAGATCCCAGTTAAGAAAAAATTTGTTTCCTTTAATTCTTCAGGATACAACCAATTAGAGGATCTTTTTTTCAGTTTATGATTGGACAACTACTGTCGAAACTGTCTTTTACTGTTAATCTATCGAAAGAATTCAAAACTCCACCAAAGTCCCTATAGGCTTTCATAATGCGATCAATTTGCTAGTATTACATGCCCCCCCCCCGAGAAATCCGAAGTAACTCTTGGCGATAATTATAATGCCTTAGCGATATCTTAAAGCACTGCCATAAATATCCTTTTAGTACTGTTTGCATGGTGTAACCGGAAGTAAGAAACCCGCACAAGTTGTGTTATTTTCTTTATCTCATTCGATGTGTTTACTGCCATAAAATGAGGGGGTCAACATTAACTTCTTTAGGAATGACGATATATATATTTTTTGACCTTCTCCCATTCTCCTCATAAGCTATTTGTAATGTTCAAATATTAACATTTGAATGAGGATATCATTTTCTGCGCATATAAAGTATATTTTAAATTATTCTACCGAATTTCATATAAAATAATTGCCTTGCGCAATTTCTGATCAACGTTGGTCGATTGGAGATAAAGATCTCAAACACTAACACAGCTAATTGTAATGACGTAGCTAGCTGCCTTATATCAAATCAAAGTTTTAGCCAAGATGCATCCATCTCTTTACATCATAATATCCAATGCACACTATGATATTGCTGCGTGGTAGATACACGGTGAAGATATTTTGAAAGTTACTGGTTTGTCAAAAAAAAAAAAAAAAAAACAATGTCGGTTACTACAAAAGTGGTGTGATGATTTAAATGCATAACAACCTAGAATGTTTTACGATAGGTTTGAAACGCTGACAAACACAAAACTGCTTACAACAACAGGACCTGCTTTATTAAGTATAGAAACAACTGAATATTTTACATTAAAAAATTCTTGAGCTTTTTTTTTTTTTTAAATTAAACTACCTTAATATATATTCTTTTCGTCATTATTCTCGTCTTCCCCAACACACTTACTCATTTTCTCTCCCGGTGCAGAGAACAGTGCTAGACGAAATACCGAAGGATGAATACCGAGCACTCACACGCAGGTAACTAGATGCCTGGTGTCATAGGAGAGCGACGGTTAGCTGTTGACATAACTTTCGATGTGCGTCTATGGAGTGTCTCCACGTTCAACGTACACTAAAAATATCAGCAGCCTCCGACCAGAGTCCTATTGGAGACGAAACACTCCCCGTGCATATGTCTGCGTCCAGACTATGGCAAGAGACCTCCCGTAGTGTGGACCGGACCGGGACAGCCGCGCCCGTTCCGTGTTTATCCGTCATGTCACTACAGCCGACATCGCCGCCCCTGGTGAGACGTGGGCATCGCATGTGGTGACAGCCCGTGTCGAGGACGGCAGGGGTGTGCCCGGCACTGGTGACGGCGACTCCTCTAACTACAACGACACTTGAAATGTTTCCTTGAACCTTTGGCAGTGCTGCTCGAAGAGCCCTCAAGAACATGCCAAGTGGCGAAGAACGTCTTGAAGAACGGGAGGACAAAGTTTACGAAACGGATGACTGAAAGACACGAATGTCATGACCGCTGTGTCGTGTCTTGTGAACGATGGGGGATTGTCAGATGTCACTTTCTTTTCTTTAAAATTTCTTGTTGCTTCTCTGAAGGTGACAGCCAAGTACGTTCTCACATCCTTTAATTCATTGTGGAACTGCCGTGTAAGCATGGAAATATTTGATTCCTGCAAGGGCCTGCAATAATACCGAAGGTCAACTTTTGCTAATGGATTCATTTAATAGCGTTTTAATCTCTAGCATGAGGAGGTCTACTTGCTGAGCTGAAACATCAAAGGATTTTCCAGAATAAGTAATTATGAACGGCTGTAAAAGCAGACTATTCGATACAATAATTTCATCCTCTCGTGCATTTTAAAAAATATATCTGATAGTTCCCCCCCCCCCCCTCAAAAAAAGAAGTACTTTTATGTCACGAGATTTTCATCCCTCTGGAATAGTTCAAATGGCGCCCCCCCCCCTTCAACCAGCACGGGGAGTTATGAAAAACATTATGCTGCCTTAGCAAATAACTATGCGCTGCCAATTAGCTTCCTTTCTTTTCCTGACCCCCCCCCTCTTCATTACTCACGGCGAATCGATGGTTCATTTTGCATTTTATCAGCTGTTGTACAGCTAATCCAGTTTAAGTAACTGTGAGTATATGAGAAAACGATTTTTTTGAACAGAGCTTTTGTGCAACATACTCAGGACCCATAAAATTTCAGATGTACAGCTATTTTGGGCTATTTGACATGCAGAATAATAATATATCCAATATGCTGTAGAAGGAATTTTGTGTGTGTGTGTGTGCTGCATTTACTTCATTGTGATTTATTCCTCATTATGGCTTACAATGTCTTCAAACCGGAATAGACATTTGTAGGAAGCGATATATCAGCAGCTTCATTTCGGAAGAGAGCGAAATTGCTTCTCTGACAATTCCATCCTACCTGGAAATCATTTATCAATCTCTAGCACATTAGTATGGTAGATGGAGTAAGGATTAAATAGTCCATAAACTAAATGTGGTTCTTATTTCAAGCCGCTGAATTCAGACACTAAGCATGGTGATCGCCTCACACTGGGCGATGAAAATCATTTACCACCTGAAGACACAAACATCCATACTACATTGGGATTCCAACTCTATTCGAACTACAGTGGGTAAGACTGAATGCCATACCATTAATTTAGTTCTGAGTACTGCAGCAAGCTGTTTGAATTATATTTATTCCAAATGGTGTTAAAAAGATAATTTTGGATTACTCTCTTTTTTTTTTTTCTTGAATGCCAGATGGACAAATCCTAAAGAGTTGTTAAAACAAATCCCGTAGACATCTATAAAATGCGAGATTAAAGCACGGTAGATGTAGGAAGTTCATTGCCATCGTTTTCATGGTTGAGTTGTAGTTCGCAAGCTCCATCAAAGAAAGCGAAACGATGTTTGGAAAGGTGCGTATTTGAACTGAAGGTAATGGAAAGATATCTTATGAAAAGATAGCATTGGTGTTTAAAATTCAGGTTTGACAGCTATATTTGGAAAAACCCAGAACGTCAAGCAGCAAGGCAACTAAAGACGCTCATCTTTTGGACAACTCGGTGGTAACCTACGCACTGACAGCTCTATGGGTCATTCCAACAATCATTTTTAGGTTCTTG
Source organism: Typopeltis vanoorti (assembly GCF_054136105.1). Lineage (NCBI taxonomy): Eukaryota > Metazoa > Arthropoda > Arachnida > Uropygi > Thelyphonidae > Typopeltis > Typopeltis vanoorti. Next base: position 109,598,380 of record NC_143564.1, read on the forward strand.
ATTTAAATAGATTTTCAAACTATGTTCTATTCTAGTATAAATAATTTCAATTGCATATCTTTTGGTGTCTGGACTAGAACTTACCAATATGTCCGACTTCGGTTGTTTTCCTGATAGCTGCATTACAGAGGGGAGAGGATAGAGAACTAAATTCCAGCCAGTTGTTATACTAATCGAAAGAACGTAACAGAAAGGATCACTTCTGTCATTTTGATCAAAGATGTGCCCATACGTTATAAATATTCTTAGAAATCAATTTTCTTCATTATTACTGTAATAAAAATTAAAATCTGGACTCAAATTGTTATTAAAATAATACCGTCGTTATTTATTAAACCCCTAAATGCAAGTGAAAAAAAAAAAATTCTTGAATGTATTAAATATGCCCAAGCCGCTATGCATATTCATGAGTGATACTGAACGCAATATCGTCTAAGAAGATTTAAGAAATAAATAAATGGATCTATGCATCAATACCGCAGCTATTTATTAGATATCTCCGTCCGTAATGTAGTTGAATGAGTTCCACAATGTCGGGAAAACCTGCCATGTTTTGAAGTGTCGACTAAGGTACTCTTTTGAGAGAGGAACGACACGATTCTTAAATCTACCTTGAGGTGGACATGCGCAACATTAATTTTTTTTTCATGCCATAATTTTTGTCTCACTTTTGAATACAGCATCTAAATTCCATAAACGATCACTTTTTGAGATAGTGCGTTCAGGTGTTACTAATTTAGAAGAAATCAAATACAAGATTCACATTTAAATACCAAAGATTGCTTTGAGATCATCAAACCGAATTCCTGATAAAGCGTAACTAGCACGACTTACCACAACTTCAGTGCAATCCATCTTAAATATGCGCTGCTATTATCATCTCACCAACTAAACTGGAGTTTGATTTTTTAGGGGAAGAGGTATATAATAGTTGGGTGGAAGCCTCATGTTCTTTAAACTAATTAATATCTTCCATTATATTTTGTTTGCAACCAACTTCTAAAATTTGTATCATAGTGCACCAATGTAAACTCGACTATGATTTCTTCTGATTGTATTAACTTGGTTATTTAATACAGTCCTTGACGTATTTATGCTGTTTATTTATTGCGTAGTTTGTGTCTCGAGTGTGCTACAAATATTCTTAACAATATGTGCACAAGTATAAAAACTGTTAGAAGCATGGTTGCTAGAATTAAGTTAATTTTATAGAAACATATGTTTCTATGAAAAAGTATCTAATCTTTAACTCATCTATGGTAGTAATGTATGATAGGATGGGAAATAGATAGCTTTGCTATCATCAGTTTATCAACATTATCGCTTTTAAATAATCAGTGCAATGCATTTCTTCCTTTCAGTTTTTCTTATCCAGACTGTCTTGAATTAATATAAACTAAAGAGATAACTTTTTTGGTTTCTTCATTAGAAAATAACTTAATTTTAAAAACAAAAGAAGGGCAAAATACCAATATAAGATGTTGTTATTTGATAATTTAATCGAGAAGCACGTCTGTTTTTTTCTTTTTGATAGCCACACCTTTTTCACATTTCTTTTGGCGCTCCATGATGCCAGGAAAGATCTGAGTTGGCCAACGGGGTGTTTACGAAGAAGCCAATTTCGTATAACCTTTCCTTCACTCTGACATGACGTAATGTTCACAGACAGAAAGGTGGATGGAATCGTTATCATTTATCTTGAACAAACGCATTTCTTTATACTCATTTCAACACTTCTTCACTCTTCCACTGATAGACATCGACAGTTACGACATCTGTCGACACAACCCCAGCTTCCCACTCCATCCATTGGGTACGATAACACCTATTTCTGGTCCTACAGATACAGTTATCTGCTACTGGTGGCAAATGACCTTGGTCACCAATAACTCGTTATGTATGATTTATAAGGATGCCATCAATCCTTTTCCAGGGTTAATTACAAGGTTTAATGTGTCCCTTTGGCGGAAATACTACGTATCTCAAGGGGCTAGAAAGGCGCTGCTCACAAAACTGTTTATATCGAATCCATTTCTGTGTCTTTTATATGGAGGTACAACTCGACACTTTATACAAGAAATTAGCTAGGGATTACTTGGGTCTTTCCTGTGTACATCAAGGAAATTGTTTTCTTTGATTGAATGTACAACCTTTTTGTGAGAGTATCGATTCTAGAATCTGTCTTGACATTCATTGCTTTTTTTATTCGTTTGTCATATTTACCATTCCTGACTTACGATATATTTAGTTGTTGGCTCACTTCTGTCGGTATCAAACAACATTGAACGATACGCTTAGGTTAACTCCCTAATACAACAGTACAGTTCAACTTTACTGATTGAAAGTTAATATAATGATGATTTGAGAGTAATTAGTTGACGTGCACCTGACTTTAACCTTCAAGAAATATGAAGGGAGAAAAAAAATTCACATAAACACATCACTTTTTGTACAGCTTATTGCCAAATGACAAATCTGTAGTGAAATTAATAAGTCAATGCGTTATTGACTTATATAGTTAAAAATAAACTATATGATATACATCTTAACTGTACTGTATTTAAAGCAAATTTTTTTTATAAACTAGGGTAATGGAAAGAGAGGATTGTTATCAGTGATAATACTCAACACTGAGGGACAATTTGTGTGGCAGTTATGGTTTTCAGGGGACATACGAGATGTTGCAGTGTGTAACCGTTGGTTCTTTTTTTTTTTTTTTTTTTTTTGTGACTCTCCCCCCATCAAAGTTAGTAAACCTATAGTACGTTAGTAAAGTGGGTGAGCTAAGAATTTTATATATTTTTTGTATTTTGTTTACTGTTTTACCTAGTTCGGAAACCCTACTCTAGCGACCGAACATGGTCGGTAATGAAATTCATCTCCCACCTAAAGATAATCACATCCATGCCTATGGAGGGATTCGAACCTGTAGTCTATTGGTTGGAGAACGCAAACGCTGACCACTCGGCCAACCAGGCCAGCTATATAAAAGCTAAATGATTTAAGGATTTGGAATAGTCTTAACATCAACAGTTAACAATATGGATATATTGTTCACGATATAATATTTAATACACAATTCAAATCACAATTAAAACAAATCATATACATAAAATTTTGTTTGAGACGGATGTGACGTCATACATACATTTTATAATTTTGTGAAACGAATTATAAAACAAATTATAAATTTGTGAAATGCCATAATTATGATATGGAAAGTTTAAAACGTTTTAAAAAAATATATAGCATTATACCTTTTTAACTACTTAAATTGTAACTCAACACTAAAAATAATGCTATATTTTTTAAAACATTTTAAGCTTTCCATATGATAATTATATGATGGCAACGTACACTCAAACAGCCTCAACTATTTTTCTCTGGGAAGGTTGTAGTACTCTGCGTGTGTGGATGAAAAAAAAATAAATACAGTCTGAAAAAAGTGTCAAAATAATAATACCCGTGCATGTGAAATTATTCATACCTGTATTAATTGAAATTGTAGTTTGCTATATTAATCTTGGTGTGCAACTCTTCTGATAGGCTTCTTTCTAACTTCCTCGCCTTCGAGTCATTTTTACTTTGAAAAATGTTCTGCGCTGTATAAAATACGATTACAATGAATTGACTTTACTTAATGAATTAACTGCTGCTTATGGCTCTCTCTCTCTCGAACTCAAGATTTTGATAGTGGCTCCATCTATTTTGTTTAATGCAATTTTGGAGCAGTTATTACGGTTACCTGATTTATGATTTAGGTTTCCATTTTTTTTTATTCTCCGTCTTACCATTTATAAACACTCATTTTGTTATTTCTCCTTAATGACCTCACCTTAAAACCACTCGTAACTGATTCCGTAATGTGAAACTTCCATGTGAGTTTCTCATCGCATTTTTCTAAATGAAATTAGAATATTTTTAATTGCTTCCAAAACAGTACGGCATTTTTAAATATCGTGGCGTATTTTCTTATGACAAAACAGAAATAATATAACAGCTTACTTCATCACTATTTATGGAGTATTTCCTACAATTTATTCATATCCCAAGCTATTTAAAAATCTCACGAGAGAGTGCCCAAGTTCAAAGATAATGGCTATGGCCACGTGTGTTCTCAAGCTGGTTGGACTGATTTATAGGGGAGAAATCTTACAAAGTTGAAAGCCATTAAGTATCCTTGGTATCCTGGACAGGTTTCGAGTCCATGGCTGATTGGGGTTGCAAAGGATTATTTATAGATAGGGGGAAAAAAAAGATTTTGGTTAAAAACAAACACACTTTTTTTGTGAAAAATAATGTAAATTTTGTTAATAAAACGAAAAAAATGTAATAATAATACATAATATGTTGGTCTTAATTTTAACCCCAGACATTCCATGCGATGTTCTCCACACTACGCTACGTGATGTGAAACTGGATTTCTACTCTGATATAGCCAATGGTGTCTATGCTGCAAAATATTTTTTTTTTTTTTTTTAATCTAAGAAAGCGTGCATGATAACTTTTTTTTTATAGTATAACAAACAGAGATAAAGAATTATTCACCTTAAAACTACTCGTATTCAGGTGTTCAAGCCTTGCATCTAATATCAGTGGCAGAATATTTCTGGGATAGCCAATGCATAAAAGAAGTATCAACAACAGAGGTTAGCTTTTGCTTCAGAATTAGTCACGAAATTTGTAATGACGAAGAAGCGTCGAGTGGCTTCAACATTTGTTATGATCCTATTATTTACCTCTGTTAAGCAGTCCAGAATGTTGTGTCAGAAATGTCCTCAAGTTGAACCTTTCGAGGAGAGCCAAACAAGACTGGTCCTGAGACGTTCCCTACAGACTTCAGCGTCCACCACCTGATATATAATGGCTGCCTATTCTGCATGCTTATTATTTTCTGCTTCTTCCCTTGTCCCTTATCTTTTCCTCCCGCCTCTTTACCGAGGGGTATTTACTTTCGTCACCCGATAAATTACTTCTAATCAAATATCCACACCCTTTTCCTCATCTCATCTCTTATTCATTTGATTTCTTGACACAACTAGGTGAGTTCACCTGATACACACACATCTCCGCCTCGTTTATTTATACACGTTCTCTTGCAGGTGTGCGCTAAATACTAGAGCAGAGATGCTTGGGCTTTCCAAATATTATCACTTCCATGTTGCTCTACTTTTCTCTCTCTCTCTCTCTCTCTATTTTGGTTAAGTTCATGACCAAATCGCTGGTACTGGTTCAGCATGACCCATTCTCTGCATTCTACTTTCCGTCTGAACTGCTGCTGTGTATAAGAACAGCGTTAGCTTGGTATGATTCCCCAATCAATCCACCCTTCTGGGCTAGAATATTCCTTTTCTAAACGAGGTTTTTGGTTTTGTCATTTTGTTACCCGTTCACATGCTCCTTTTGATGATAATTAACCTTAGAGGGTAGAGTAGGGAGCTGTTCTAATGCTTACTCACGTTTGTATTTATGTAACCCTCTTCTGTAACACGTTTCAGAAAGCCAACACCAACTGCCAACGCTGTGATATTTGTTCTTTCCCATGCCCATCTTGTGGCACGCGGAAAACGTGCGGGTGAGAGGGCAAACTGGTTAGCAGTAATCGCAGTGAGTTCTTGACACTGTTTCTTTTCTTTCTCTCTCTCGCTCCCCATGTAAGCATAGCTTTGCCACATCTAACTGACCTGCATAAAGTTAACCCAATAAGAAAATACGCGAGAGATTGTCTTAAACACTGCAAACTTAGATATATCGCCAACAGTTGGAAATTTCACAAATTGTCTTTGGACAGGAAATCCAAATCGAGGCATAATGATCTTTTTAGCTTCTTGACATGCGTCTAAAGATCACAAGGGTAGCATTTGCTACTTAATTGCAGAAAACGGGAAGTTCTTATTATTCTCACATAGGAGGTTTGGAGTTTAATATGCTAAGATGAACTTGACCCGATTCTAACACCAAGCAGCGGGTATCTTAGATACCTATTTGTATCCAAGTCTTGTAGGTTAAAATGATTTTTTTAAGTTCTTAAAATTAATTTTAAACTGCTGAAAGAATACCAGATTGTATGATGTGCGTACGCATGTGTAAGTAAACTCATTCAGGTAATACTTATATAGCTCTTAAAAGAGAAATTAGAGAGTTGGATATGTCATGCGATATTTCTGTGGTGTAATAAAACTCATAAATGCTATTCTTAGGATTTCATTTTTAGCAATTTTAAATTCACATTTATTATTGCTAAAAATACTTTACGAAATCGAAAGGATTTTTTTTTAGAAATAAATTTGAATTTTCAAAATAACATTTTGAAAGTTGACATTTTTTAGCTCGCATTAACAGTTTCATAGTTACCGTTTTGATTCAGTACTAACTACATAAGCCAGTATTTGTAGAGAGAAATAAATAAATAAAATAAGCACACGCAGTGTAACAGGGATTTCGTTTTCGCCGATCAATCAATGAAGATAAGTGTTTTGCATTCGTAATATTTCTCGAACTTCAGAACTTTAACGAATTTATTTTACTTTTTGATAAATAGAAGGTAACGATCGTTATTAGCTGAAATAAATTCCATGGATACAAAACATCCCCCTTCTATATTATTCTTTTTTTCAGTGGTCAGCACATCCAGAGTTTTCAGCGAGCTTGCACACCGTTCCTCATTGAAATCATTTCGTATCTCTTGAATTCTCCATCATGTAGTTTAATTTTAATGGATAATCTGCATAAACCTTGCATAGATAATGGATTTATTCATATTGGACTAACACTTTTGATTCATAACAAATCGTTAAAATGAAATGAAGGGAAAGTTTTAAGGCGCACACACACATAAAAAAGTCTTCGACTTTTTTTAAGTGGCCAATGAATTCTAGAGGGAGTTGTCTTAACGTACGCATCCAGAAACCCATATAAGTATGGTGGCACGCTTGTCCAGCACCTATTCTCTATATATAAGGAAATGAAAGAGGGGAGACGATCTGCACTTCACAACGTGAGCGGACCAACCCAACCGAAATCAGAGGCCGTCTAGTCCCACGATTGAATGAGTGATTCCGTGCAGACGATGGGGGGCCTGGGAAGATGATCCCAGAAGTGATCGGCCCCGCATCTAGGTCATTGAACCGAATATTAAAGCGCAACTGAACTACCCTCGTGACTCGATCGGAGACAGCAAAAATTTACTATGCAAAACTGTAACCGTTGATAAAAAGTTGACATTCGGTGTCTTAATCTTCGAATAATGATAATGCGAACAGAATATGAATTAAGAATATTCCTACTGTCCAGATTTCCTTCAGCTTGTCATCTTTTATCCAGAAATGACAAGTTGAAACCTAGCTGACTGAACTCGGCTAATCTAAATTCCTGGAGGGGGGGGGGATGTGAGTACTAAGCACCGCGAAATCCATTCAACACTTCTTCCTCACATTCTTTACACCCCATCATCAGGAGCAAGGAAGATGAATGGATTAACGTCACATATTTTTTATTAAGTGCTGTTTATGTTTCTGAAAACATCAAGATGATCAAAAGCGCTGTAACCACAGAATAGGAGAAAGAGATATCAAACAGTGCGTTATTTTTCAGACCAGAGAGAGAGATGGAGGGTATTAGTGCTGGAAAACTATAAATTTATTAATTTTTAAAGGAACAAAAATAAATCTCAAATCAAAGAGGATTGCAGTTCACCCACCCACCCACACACACAGGATCAGTGTCCTCTTCAATTAAACTCCCCGTGGCTAGCGTCCGTTTTCCTCCTTTCCGTTCTCACACTAAGTGGACCGAAGGTGGTGCAAACAGACCAGCTAAGAGTATCTCGGTGTATTTGGACAAGGTTCTGTTTTCACAGTTTGGATAAGGTCTAGTAAATGACAGCCGTGACCATTGCCTTGGGAGGTTAGTGGAGTGGCCGGCAGAAAACTCTGAAATGATAGTAAAGGTACCGCAAAGGCTAAAGATATCACTACCCTAAAGGGACGATATATCACCCGCTCTCTCTCTCCTCCTCTTCGTGCGGCGTCTTTTCTATTCTGCACACCTCTCATCTGCCATTTGTACCCGCTCCGATCCTAACTGTCCGGCCGAAGGTCGCGTTAATATGAGGACTTTAAGACAGAGCAAGCTGGTGGCCATGTGCGTGCGTTCAGAACGCTCACTGTGTGATTAGTTCGGTGCCGTGACACTTTCCAGACATGCGCCTGTCCCGCCACGAACGATAAAAACTCCCGAGACTTAAACTTTGGTTTTTAATCCATTTACCCCATTGCAAGTCGCAGGAGTGAGTATCCTCATCCGATACGCGGTCACGTCTGTGTCCCAGGGAGTCACCACACAGGTAGATTCACACGTGGGTAATTTTTTATGAAGTCGTGACAGTAAAAAAAAAAAAAAAAAAAAAAAATTGTGATTCTCTCTTTCTTTCAATATTTTACTTCTTCCATCTTCAGACTGGTACTTTCCTACTAAGAAATAAGTCACTCCTGACAACACATAACGGTGTTGTCTCTCATATTCTGTGATTTTTCTTCTTATAGAAATGGAGAAATCTACTATCAGAAATCAAGTGAGACTTGTTAAGATATTAAAAGATTGGTCAACGAAGATGTTGCATCCGATTATCGTAGAGTATATTTTTATATGAATATTTGACGCTATAAATATTCAAATCTCAGGAGTCTACTTCATTACGCTAATGCTCTATTTTTTCAAGTTGGTTAAAACTGTACGATATCAACTCATTAACTTTCACTTCAGGAAGCAGACTCTGGAATATTCAAACGATTAATTAATCTAAAAGTTAAAAATAACACAAAGCCCTCGATATACACGACCGAGATCTGCTTAAAGCAAAGGAACCCTTGTCCTTAACCGTATCTAAATGACCAAAAATGACTGCTCCATAGTGGTTGAAAATGTGATAATGTCTGTTTCTCTTACTACTGTGTGACGATGCTAACAGATTAATAAAAGTGGCATCTCATATAGCAAGACTGTGTTCAAGCATAGCCTCCTGTTAAAAATCCTGACTCCTGGTTACCAAGTAGGCTCGGTAGGTATCTAAGGGGTTCATCTTCCGTTTTACAGTTTGTTATGATTCTGGATGAGAAGAAGTCAGAAGCACCGCGTAATTCTTCTAATATAATGCGAAACACTTTGTTAATCCAAAATGAACAACTTGATAACTGATTCCTATTTTACAAAGTTTTCATGTGATCCCCACTCCCCATCACAATAACGCCATTCTGGATTATTGATGCTTGAAAGAAAACGTTCTGTGCGTTGCTAGACGAGCATACTCTCTCCATGGCTAGTAGCAGCATTATTGTGCTCCTAATGCTATTATTCAACATAGATCTCTGCGGATATCCTTCCAGGTGAAGCGCTGTCGCTCCTCACAACACACACACAAACAGTCAATTAACACGTGCACCAACTTTACTGACATTTGATCATAGAAATAAGGTTTTTGTTTCACATATTCAGTTTCAAAACAGGGAAAAGACTTTGATACCACGCAATCTGAAATGTACCGGAAAACGTGGTCGAGTGGATTGTCTTTGCAATCAACGGACTGTGGAATGGATGTTTGTTAGAGCATTTTAATTGCGCGTGTAAGGCCAACGCTCTGCTTAGTGGAGGCCTGAAGTAGATTATAAAAAATAAAAAGATTATGCTGGATTTATAAATCACGATCTTCGGTTTTACTGTACTTGTCGTGATGCTAAATCTTTTACAAGTTTTAAACCTTTTCCATTTAATTTAATTTTTGCGCTTAATTCATAATTTGAAGACAGAAATTCAATGCTCTTCCTAGCGAACGAGAGAAAACTTAATACAAGTTGGGTTTTTTTAAAACAGTCGCACCGCAGATTGATTTGAATATTACTGGCCACTGACTTCATTAACATAAAGTTCGTGAGTAAGCCGGGCTAGTTAATACGTAAGCTATGCTCATGTAGATATGCGAGAATAATAACAATCTTCAAGAAATGTATTAACTGTTCTCTCTCTCTTTCTCTCAACTATATGCTAAAACCCAGAATATCACTCACTGTCAAAAGACAGTGTACTATCTTCTGTTTCCTTTTCTCTACCTACATACGGAATTCTTCCTACCTTACGTCTATTTCCTCTCCAACAACTCCTGGTTTGCTTAAATTTTGTCGAAATCTCTAAGAGACCTGGCGTTCTATCCCTGCAAACATTTTCCAGCTGTACTACTTCCCACACAACCTTAATGATGAGAAGGAGATTGCTGGAGGTCTACATCCTTGTGTGTATATCCAAGTCCCGTCACGAGGGGGAGGGGAGGGAAAGAGACCCAGGTCTGGCCGGCACGCTCATCTATCAGGACCGTGAGTATATATGAACTAACAGCAGGGCCAGCCATTTTGGCCCAGTGAATAGTAAAGCTTTTCAACTGTTGGGAATGCGGGGAAGCTTATGAAATCTGCATAGACGCCATTAGTATTTCAGTTGTGTGTCTAAACAGGGCGCATACTCTTGGAGAAAGGCACAGTAGAGTTTACAAGCAAGTTTGTCTGGCCACAGAAACTTTAATTAAGATGGTAAATGGCTTTTTTATTTCCTGTTAACTGCAGCAATATCTGTGTAAAGTAGTTATCATTAGGTGGGGTAGCAAAAACAGCACGACCAACGAAAGATACATGTTTAATATCCCTCCCAATTCTGACATCTCAGCATGTCATTGTTGCGTGACTGACTGCCGACACAAAACAAGCACGCAGTATACTTTTTATGCACGTGTACTGTTTGTACAATGATCACCACCATGTCTCTAGCCATGTGTCATTTCCCCTGCACGATGCTTTTACAACAAGGTTGGGGGGGGGATGTACTTGGAATACTTACTGGGTTACTACAATCAACTGTAAACATGCTTTAGCCAAGTACGTGAATTATGCAAATAAATGGAGGACAAAAACTCAAAATGCATGAGATACGTCGGGTACCGTACGACCTAAGCTCGTCAATTTACTTTATTTTTCTTTCGGACAGTTCTTTGAACGCGACCTAAAAGAATCCATCAAATTAAACGGATAAGCAAATTATAGAATAAAAAATGCAGCATTCATAATACTTAAGGTGTTGATACTGCTTAGTTTCTGTTATTCCATTGTTTTATTTTGTTGTAGTAATCTATGGTAGTGGTGACCATGGAAGCTTAACAGGCATCTGGATTCGGAATCTTCACTGAATTATATACCTCCCCCGCTCTCTCTCTCTCTCTCTCTTTGTTGATCCCAACAGTACCAATCTAGGTTGATTCTTCGCCGTCGACTAGATCATGGTCATATGAACAGCGAAGAATTTTTTTTCGAATAATAATTTATTTATTAAAAACTGAGCGTGGTTTAAGATCTTATATTACCTCTTTTTAGTTAATTGTAATTCTTATCATACATCTGAACCAGCGCCTTACGAAGTACTTAGACAAATGTTTTGAAGTATTTGTTTTAGCCACATTTATGCAAATCGCGATTTTTTTTTTCAAGCGAAAATGCTTTGATCTTTTAATCCACATTAAAGAATTACCCACGTATTTTTCCATCCTGTTAGACTACATGCTGCGCGTAAACCCAGTCTTCAACTACAGAAAATGAATCATCAATAATAATTCTCTCTTGAGGAAGGTAAAATTAAATATCAAAGCCAATGAAAATATGATCAGAGTGACAGTGGAAATGACTAATATGGAAACAGCGACTATTCTGGGATGAGACGAAGTGAAATCCGACTCCCTGTTAATTAAAATTAGTAGGCCCAGTTATATGCAGGTATACGAAATACGTCTTAAGTTTAGAATATTCTCCGAATTTACTTAATTTATTCTCAATAAACTATAAACGATCCTCTCCACTTGTTAGCATCGCCATCATCTTTTTATCCTCTCCCTATTCGTGTGGAAAAAATATTTTTTTATATCTTTACATTAGTACTGATTAGGCTAAAATTTCACTAAGAACTGATCTGCCAGTCAACAGTTTAGTTTATGTAGTCAAATATTCATGGATTCCTTTTCTAGGCGTTGAAGAATCAAAATTTTTTTTTTCCTGTAATTTTCGTCAGGCAGATAAATTTCTTAGAGCCATTTCTTATAATTTCAATTTATTAGCCAACTTCAATTCGAGTATTGATTATAACGGTCTAAATTTTTAAAAGGCAGGCTGTTATATCTTAGAAATAGTCCCAAATATATAAATAATAAATTGTCTTTAAAAAAAAAAAACTGAAAATAATTAATAATAATTAATCAAGACATGAGTAACTAGTTAATGTAATTTTTGTTTAAGATTTATGCACTTATAAATGCATTTTATATAGTTTTCAGTCATAATCAACAAAGCAGACTCGATGATTTTTAAAGCGGTGGAGATTAATCCCCCCCCCCTTCCTTTTAGAACAAAATCCATTCTCGTACATACTTAAAATAGAAGAATCCTTCTGCGATCAATACATCATCTTAGCTAGTGCAATACTATATTTCACAAGGTCGGCTCTTATTGAGACAGGTTTTCTATTATGTGACAACTCTTAGTGGTTATCAGGCCATTGCATAACCGTTAAAATCTATCGAATATCGAAGATAACATCAGGATGTAAAAATATCTTCTGCGCAACAATTTTTCTCTTAAATTTTCCAAATCAAAATATGAGCAGATTACAGAAGCAGTTTAAGAAAAATTTATGCAGTATTATGAGTTTCGATTTATATTTTGGTTAAGAAGACTTCCCTGTATATTTAAGAACATTTCCACATATAGGAAGGAACGACAACTTTTTGGATTAATTTAAAATCTCGACTCTTTCGTTTTGAAATACCTACCTAGAAAAAAAGTATTAATCGAGATATAATTATGTCGGTCATTACACTCACTTAATACGAACCCATCTCGTAACTACACTCAATAACAAGTTTATAGCTGATTCGGGAGAATTATTAAAAACTGAAGTTCGTACCATCTATTCTAAGCAAGCTGATTGTTTTGAAATTCCAACTGCCTTCTTGTTGTTATTATTAAATAGATCAATTTTAGTTCATTTTTAATGGACATTTAAAAACGTAATGCATTTCATGTTTTTTTTATTGTCAACCACACTCATGAAAGGTTGTTGAGAGCACCTTAGCTGGAAACTGTTCCAGAGAGACCAAATATCATTTTTCCTGCCACTTCAGGCCTTCTGACCCCTTAGATTCTTTATTGACTGACATCCAGTAATTCTGATACCAGCACGTGTTCTATACATCTGAAAAGGCCTATAAACTGCATACCAACTATGTGGCTCTACAGAGCATACCTTCAAAAAGGATAACCTCTATTCCTTGACACAAACCCTTGGGTTATCATAATTCTGCTGAAGAGAAAACCCTAATGAGTCCATTAAATGTTTGTAAACACGAGTTCAAGTATTTTCATCGTAAAGTGTGTCAAGTGTGGCCCAGAAACGTCTTACAAAACGCATGGGTGTGGTCTCATCGTCATCGGCTTGTTAGGGTTAGATAAAACTTCGCAAGAAACCTTGTGCTGTGGCTGTGGAAACAACTATGTTTAGAATCAATTACGGGAAACATAACGTCGATGGGAGGAGGGATCGTTATTATAAATTTCTATCGGCCAGTGAGTGGATATTTCAAAATTCTGTCGGGGCCTCTAAAGGCCAAAGTATTTACTACAGCAACATGCCACTCTCTTCTACTCTATCATTTTAAAAAGTGTTAATCACCTCGTGTCTGTTAGCCGCAACATCTGGCCTCAAACTCGACGGACAGCCAGGTTACTTCCAAACCTGTCGGTCGAGCTACGAAACGCCCTTTGTTTCTCCGTATTTGTCCTCCACTTAACCCCCCCCCCCATCTCCGTCTCTCTCTCTCTCTCTCTCTCTGCGCGCCATCACTTTTTTTTTTTTTTCTTTTTTTTTTTTTTTTTCTGTCACGGATTGAGCTACGTTTTTCTAAGCTAGTCGGAGGACTGGTCTGTTTGTGGCTGCTATTGGTGCGTCGGGTGGAAGTCCGTAGCAGTGATAAATGGAGGTTAATAACAATGCGCGCAAGCACGAGGGGAGGAGTGGGTTTGTATGCTAGGTGACGGTGAGCTTTGAAACGCTCGTCTGTCCGTATCCCGTTGTTTCTAGGGCGGAAGGATATAAACGTTACTCCGATTCTCCTGGGGAACGGATATTTGCACGAGGGAGGCGTCTTATGTAAATTAGTGCTGTGTTTGTGAAAGGCATGGAGCCAGACGATGGAGAATGAAACTTTTTTTAGTTTATTTTTTTAACAGTCGTTTTAATAGCAGACAAACGTAATAATAAGGAGTTAATTAAGAACAGAGAACTCATGTAGTTACTCCCTTTTTTATTAAGCTGCACCTCGCAAATAATCACAGAAAATTGTCGTATAAAACACACCCATCGGTATCCATGCATATACCGCTGGTGGGAGAGTGCGAGGCGCTTCTGTTTAGTCGCGCTTGCATCGAATGAGTAAGGGCTGATGATAGATTTTTAGTGCTTATTGAATTATGTCTAGCAGGAAATGACTGTTGAGCAAGATTCACTTCCTCTCATGAGAAGGATTAAGAACCAGCATCGTTTTCATTATTATAGCTTCTAACAAAATCCACTTTCTTCAAACGTGGGAATTTCCATTTAATTATTTGCATTATTCATAATTTTATTTGTTAAAAACGTTATTTCTTGTAACCCTTCCAGATTTCATCGATAACTCTTGATTAATAAATTGGCTTTTTTATATTAAGCACTATTTTGCAATAAATTATTTTTAACCTCACGGCAATTTCTATAGTGTTTTAATATTATTGTGCATTGATTTCTATGATATATTTCAGAAGTAATACCGAAGTGGAATATTTCTAGTTAACAGAAAAGAAAATTCCTTGTGTATATTATCAAGAAATAGCTATTTGTTAATTTGCTCTAACCTTTCCCAATAAATGCTCAATTCCTCTGCGTGCTTTTTCTAAGATACCGTCCATCCCAACTGACATCTGTTGCCCAAATTCTTTGCATCTGTTACAATAGTGCGTACAGTGCAATTTAAACTTCTTGGAAACAACCTTTTCCATGTATTTTTTCATATTTACAATCTATAAATTTTTTATAACTTAAATAATGCATTTGCGAAGCTAATTAAATGCATTTGATAGTGACAGAATGTCAACATGTTTCTTGGCATATCCTCCTCTTCCACATATGAAAAAGTCTAATGCAGTTAAGGTTATAAAATTTCCGAGGACCTTTTGTTGAGTACTAACCGTTTGCGCTGGAAGCTAAACCTCTGCTTTTGTGAGAAACCTGATAATTCCCTCTGTCCTGTGGTCTGATTTGTTACAACTTCAGATTAACATCAAGGCATTATTAATCAGTCAAGTCTCTCTGTTGATTATTAACTACTCAAATGGTAAAGAGGAGAACCACCAAATGCAGTATATAACTTCTCAGTGTGTGTGTGTGTTTAACAAAGCAATATACCGAATTTGGTATTTGTGCACATGACCTAAACGGTAAAAATCCAAATGCAGTATAAAGAAAGACCTTGTTATTATCACTTAAATATATGTATTGATATCTCTGTTGATCTAAAGTTCCCACACATTTCAACAGTATTAAATAGATTATCTATTTCACTATAAGCAGAGTAAACTCAAAATGCAAGATTGGGTTTGCGAACGGAAACTGAACAAAATAGAAAACCAGTTTCTTCTAGGAAAAGGCAGGAAAATTACAAATATTTCAACTTCTATCTAATGTCAGATTAACCTTAATTATTTCATTAATGTGAACTTATCCCCATTATTTTTGAAACTAAAATTATTTAAACAAAGCATGCATTAATAAATAAAATATTGAATTGAGGACGCAAAGAGAAAAATATTCTACCACGTGCGTATAACACAGAGAATCGGTATTCGAAATTTTTTATTTTTTAAGTAAATTATTAAATATTCAGTTGTTAATAATTTGATTAATGCACATTACAAAGTACACAATTTAAAATCCTATGATGAACTAGCTGAAGTGAATAACAATAAGAATAAAACTGATTGGGAATAGATTACTGTACATCTTAGTTCCTATGATGAGCTAGCTTAACTGGATAATAATAAGAATAAACCTGATTCTGTCTTTTCAAAATAATAATTGACTTTAATAATTTCATGTTTGTTACAGATAGTCTGCTAAATATTCATTAAATTTTCAAATTCCTGGTCAGTTATAAAAAAATAGTAACTTATTATTTTTGCAATTTAGTAGTTTTCCCACACTTGGGAGTTTTCGTATTTCTTTGCAGTATTTGATTTGTAATGATAACCAGTTTTCTAGGGGTATTCTTCTGTGTACCAGATATTCAAAATATAACCGGGTTTTCATTATTTACAAGAATTGCGTTACAGCAAACAAGATGGAGTAAGGTAACATGCACGCGCCCACATTGCTTCATCCATACATTCAAGCAACGATGAGACAGTGAAGACACCAGAGGAAACAGTGACTGAATTCAGCTGGTTAAAATTTATCAACACGGTAAGATGTGCATGTGAAACTGTTTACTCCAGAGACCGAGGTAGCGTGTTCTCTGCCTCCATCACGGCAGCTACGAATAACTTTTTTAAGCCGCTTGTACGTTAAGGTTTTTCTTGTAAGTATAGAGTCAGATGATGCATACACAATATGGTCCACTAAGACCATTGCAAATGATTCCCAAAGCGCCCCGTCGGTCTTCATCAATGATTAAATGTATTCCTTGTATATCATCGCAGGTTTTGTTGGTTTTTCTTTCTTTTTCTCGCCGAGAGAGAGATAAACCTCTCATTTCAAAGTTCTAAATATGTTTGTTTTCATCAGTTGCTGTTTAGTTAATGTGAATATCTATAATAAGAATCTTAAATTCTACAAGAATTGTTTCAGATGTATTTTTTTTTTAATCATTAGTTTGCGATCCTCGTTTAGAATTGAACTTGATCCACTAAACTCAGTTAATAGAATGATTAAATCATCGTTTTTAAGTTGCAACATTTAACAACTGTTTGGTCTAAACTTTTCGGATATACACTCATGTTCTGTGTGCTTATGAGCAGCAAGGAATGGACCAGGAATACTTCCTGCTAATCTGCATCTCACAATTTTAACAATTATTGTACCGGTAGTTAAGACAAGCTTTACGAAATATTACTGGTGATTGTTCATTTACATTTTGATTTAATTCTATGGTTTTTACTTCACTGATTAACGATTAGCTTTTGTTAATGCTGCAATGATCAATAGAAAATTATTGAAATTTGTGTTTACTGGCCTCGTCGAACAATAAAAATAAACTATCTTTGGAAATATTTCGCATTCCCATAAAGACACGAAGGACATTCTGGACGTATTCATTCGAAAATCAGTTAACTGTCCTTGAATGGAAGTGTTTTTCTGAAACTGATTTTTTTCCTCTCATAAATAGACAATTTCCAGTCTCCTAAGTACACTCACCTCGTTGCCGTAGCTTTATTGACGTTCCTAGAAATCCGATTGCAGTCTTAATTTCTCTGCTTATCATTCGTTGATGAGCACATCATCTCATTGGTCTCTAGTCATGGTTAAAATAACTCTTATCTGACAGCAATCGTGCAATCATCAAAATAATTGTTCTTTGATCAAGCCCTTCAAAATACGTTGCATACACCAGCAGGCTGAAGTGGGTATCATTCCTCGAAAGAAACAGACAAAGTTACACGAAAGCAACGTCAGTTGTTCGTTGGAAAAAGGGTAGATAAACAAGCCCTTTTGAGGTTCATCGAGTACACTGTGGAGGACATAGGAAAGACACTCCGCTGACTTAGTCCTGACACAGCTTCATCGGGGTCAGGTCGCTTTGAAGTATGCACTTCTTGGGTGGCACGTACCGAGAAAGTCAGCGCGATGCAATCACGTGACCCAGCACATCTATCCCGTTAAGGTTATCGAAAGGTTAAATTCTGAGCTCGCTATCAAACACATCACTGGACACACAGTCTACACTTTCAAGGTCTGCACCAATATTCGTATATGAGAACGAGAGGATAAGGTCAAGACTGAGAAGAGGATGAAGTGTCAGTTTGTCCCAGTCGTGTTTCTCATGGCAAGCTGACGGAAGCTGCAAAGATCGAGCACGATACTATATATCTCAACGTAGGTTTTTATTCATTCTATCTATCACGTGACCATGATGCATCTGTTTACGACAGCATGGCAAAATTGGGTCGCTACTTAAGCGGCTTTAATCCATTTCGATTTCAAGCTTATGGTGCTCAATCGTCAACTGTTGCCATCGTTACTCATAGTCGTCTACGATTTCACAATTGACTTGGACCTGCCCTAAGCAGTGGTTCAGTTAGCATTTTCACTTTGCTGCTACTCATTACATCTGAAACGAATTGTGCTATCAGATGACAGATGTAGGGAATGATAAAATACTTTATAATATCACGATATGTCCTTTTTAGTATCTTCTTGGCAACCATCAATAATCGGCAACTAATTTCATTGCCCTCTCTGTCAGTGACTGCTTAATTCATTAATTATCCTTGTCAGCTAAAGCAACAACACGTAATAACAATGACATGCAATCAGTACCGGAAGAAAACGACAGCTACTAATAGCAGGTGTTGGTCCCCCAGTACTGATAACACTGACATCTGTAATGGGAAATATTTGTTCTTTTTTCACCCTGATACACACGGATGGTTTTAGTTTTTTAATGTTGCTTTTAAAATTATTATTTACGGTAGAACTCCGTGTCAGATTAGATGTTAATTACTGTCAGAGAAAGGTGGTGCAGTCACAAACAATGTTTCAGGTTGTTCACTCCATGAAATGATAGTGTTCTAAAAAAATATCAACATGACGTCTAACGAGCTGGTGATAGGAATCTTAATAATGCAGGAAATATACAGACCACCAGTTTAAAAATAAAAGTTGAAGGTTATTGCCATGGACTTTTAGGGGTTGCTCTTCGTTTATGTGAAGAAATTGTTCCAAAGACCTTGAAATTACTTAACTGCGTCCAACTTAAATCCCTAGATTTGTATTAAATGAAAATTTTCATTTTTGGTGGTGGTGGTGGTGGGGGGGGATTAGTATGAAAGCGTATAGTGGGAATAATGGTCGTGTCCTTCGATTTGAAAAACTAGATTAGAATGATATCTTTGACGCAAGAAACATTCATAAGAGGCTTTTCAGCTGAGTTAGTCAATCTCATATGGAGACCGCAAGAATTTACTCTTATCCACAAAATATACAAGCAAACTGGTGGGGAACACACGCAACGAACAAACACTGTATTCACTTCATGTTTGGCTTATTCCTAAACAGTCGCAACTTCTTTGAAAGAAGTCTTCCTACAAACCAAACTGCACACCCACAGGTAATTAAACACAAATGACACAAGGGGTACTCTCGCAACGGGGTAATCTAAACAAGTCATTTCGTTTCTAAAAATGAAGTTTATTAACTTAACCTAAGTCCGCATAGACAATACAAAACAATTTGAAATGTACATTAGGAATTGTCGATATAACATTTTTCTATGCGGACCTACGTTAATGTAGGAGTTTTTTTGTTTTTTTTTATAGGTGGGAAATGAAGTTCATTGGCCCGTGCGAGATATTTTGTTGGGTGAGACACACACACACACACACACACACACACACACACACACACACACACACACACACACACACACACACACACATCTTGTATCCTACAAAAAAATCGAACGAAAGAAAATGAAAAATGGAACTCATTGGTGGATTTTATAACAGGATGACATGTTGAGGATTTGTCTCTTCTTCGGATTAAAATAGAAAATAAAACACCTATAAACTACGATAAAGAAAGGTGGATTTTTTTTGGGGGGGGGGAGGAGATAATGCTATCAAGTATCTACGAGATAGACACTCTCGTAGACACTTGTCAGTTGACAATATAAAATTGCACAGTTCACATAGGAAAAATATCGAGAGCATGCAAATCAAGGGAAAAAAACAAACCTTCCTAGCATTGAGAAGGTTTTTGGAAGTCCAAGCTCTTTTCTTACAAACTACTGCATTTACTCTTATAGTTTAAAGAGAGAAAACAATGGATCTCGCGGCACTCACAGTGAGAAATAAGTTCTGGTACACGTATCTAATAGGAGGTATATAGGGTGGGGGGAAATGCAGAATTCTTTGTTGAAGATTGCCATGTGCCATGTACACCATGGCAATCTTCAACAAACAACCACCAGAAACAGCTGCACCCTGCTGTTTAGCTGTTTCTGGTGGTTTGGCCTAGGAGAATGGAATTGGAGTCCCATTGGCACATTCTAGAATTTATGCAGAAATAGTTTATTAGCAGTAACAACTTGTCCAGTCCAAATCTCAGATATTAGTATTATTGACACACATCTAGGATGTTTAAAAGGGTCAAACGCAAGCAATTGGTTCACTACCCTTTACACAGGTTGTCCATTCACATAGAATTAAGAATAGCACAAGAAATTCATGTATAAAGGAATATGTGTTGCATCTTTTCTTCTGTCAGTTATTTCCTTCCACCTATTTTGTTTATTCAAGTTACGTTTCAACAAACATTTATAAAAGAATATAATTAAGAAATATTACCAGATGATATGACGATTAAAAAAAATTAAATATGAATTAGTGCCAACTGTGATACATCCTATTTTGATATGTCTGTTCATTGAAGATAATAAAACATGTTTAGTTATTTTATTATCGATTAAAAATGATTTTGAGGTTTTTGAAATACATGAAAATAAACACGTGTATAGAGGCATTTCGAGGTTTACTGCTCAATACATTAATTATATCTGGTTTAACATTTGTAAGCTGAAGAAACTGATAAAATTAGCATTAGTTTCATGCTGGCATTGATTTTGTTTTTCCGTGTTTTCGACTGGCTTGGCTACGTACTTAATTCTTTTTTCCTCATTAATTGCATTCACCAGATAGTCATCCTTGATCTCGCTTAATGCCTTAAAGGCCTCGGCGTAATCCTAACAGCAGCAGTCGTCCTTTAGTTCAACCTCGAACAGTAAAATCACAGCCGTTTTGGGATCTATTGTACCTTAAGTTTAAAATATTACGGGTTCTGTTTTATCTCTCCCCCTCCCTCAAGTTTCGAAGTGAATATGGAGATTCCTTATATCCAAAATTCACGAGTAATGAGCCTCATACTAGAAGTCATAAACCTATAGCACGTATCAGTATACAGCATCCGTTAACTCCACTCTGGAGACCAAATGCGGAACTTTTTTTTTCAAGCCATTTGAGGACTCATACAAGCAGAATGAGGGATATCACACCGGACAATGAAAATAGTCTATTAACTTGAATAAAACTACTTTTACACAAACTTTATTGTTTAATATTACACTGGTCTTATATCGGATTAACACGTTTACATTTTAAGGTTTAAAATGTTTCTGAGAAAATGTTTCTGATAAAATGCACCCAGAAGTCATTTGATTTTTTTTTTTTTTAAGGTTCAGTTTTATATTCAGAAATATTCAAACCTTCCAAAATGAGCACTTAAATCTGTTCGACGGGGAACAAGTTTTGCTGCAATGAAACCTTTGCGTTTAGAACAGTTTCTCTCTTAAACACAAACAAAATAAATATAAAAAAAAAAAATGAACATCCGGTTGACAACACGCGTGTGTATGTTTAACAGGCTGATCAAACCTGGACGCGTTATGTCAAGTTTACAAAGAAATGTCAAGAGCGTGCAGACCACGTTCTAAGTCTCAGTACAACTTTTTTTTCCCACTTTTTTGTTTTGGTTCAGCAATCGCCTGGGGACAGCAATGTCATTGATACTATCATTACCATGGAATAAATAGTTTCACATGGAAGAGAGCGCTATGAATGTACCTGTTCACTGCTCTGATTAAAAGTTGTTCTTTGTTCTAGTGGGTTGTTCCATCCTTCACAGATGTTCTTTACTTGCATTGATTGCTACTTTCCCTCCTTCATTTGACTGCGCACTTTGATGGCACTAAACACGCATTGAAACAGAAGATATTTTAACGTTACCATTTGAAGAAACGATGCCACTTTTAGAATTACAACTTATTTGATTTTTTATTCTTAAGCAAATTAATAACAGGTTCTATTTTCTGAAGAATTTATATTTATAGTCATTAGTCATTTCTCTTGTCTTTAATAATACCTTTATTTATTATTTTTGTCTTACTTTACCATGATTATCAGTGCTATATTGCTTTAGGCTGTTCATCTTGTGGAATTATAGGTTGGCCACCATATATATCCAGATCCTCTTCATCGTGGGATCTGGATCCTTTCATGCTGTTTAAAATCAGCCTATCAAACAGCGAAATCTGCAGCGTTCAAGACCTCGCTGCAGGATTATCTTTAATGATAATGAATCCATAATAGTAGCGATATAATATTTTAGAAAAATGTAATATTAATTATTGTTTCTATTTATTCTTTCTGACACCTTCCAATGGCAACTCTTAAATTTATATTTAGATGACGTGGCTTACTGTGTCCCTGAGATAACAGCGATGTTGTGTTGGAAGTTTTCACCAGTGGAGTGGATTACATTCAGAAATGGAAAAGCATATCCCACAGAAGTAGCAACTTCTGCTGCTGTGCCCAACCGATATTGCTTTTATCTGCTGGCTAACACAGCATCACGCAACGTGTGGCATCCGAGTTGAAATTACACACGACCGAACGAAATGCGTAGATGTGCTCACACACCCTGTCGCATGACTTTGTTCGGAAAAAGGAGATCAGATAAGTAAGAGGAAACATAATGAATAGTGAAAGGTCAGAGAAGACGGTATTCGCATATGATGATAAAGTAAGAATAATAACAAGCAGCATAATTTTGAGAATATAAACTTATCCTTCCGGAGAAAGTGATATGAAACAGGAATGATATTTGTTTAATTCCGTTCTCATGCATGAAGTGTCAAAATATTAATTATCTTTCGCCTATCCTTGCAAAAAAAAAGGTTAAGCTCTTCTAAGTGAAATAGCTTGCTCACCTATGAGTAATAATTTAGAAATTGAAGATAAAGTTAGACAATTCATTCAAATTTAATGCCTAAATAAAGACATAAAACCACATACTTCCGCATCCTATACATGACACAAAATCGCTATTAATGTGTTTTTATTAATTTATTCAAATTTGAAATGACTAAATCTAAAGTATCATTTGATTGGTCACTTCTCAGCAATAAAGCAATAATGTCGATTCTGTTCTTGCTGGGTTTTGGTTTTTTTTGGGAAGGTTGAAATAATAACATCAACGTAGAGCTTACTGTGCTGCATAAGCTTTTCTTTGCAATTATCAAGGGATAATTCTAACAGTGTGTGGAAAAAGGATGCCGATAAACACTATTCAATTGGAATCAATTTTTTTTTCATTATAATGAACTATGGGAATGCACTGGCTCATACTTCGTATTCAAGAATGGAGAAACGGGATTGTTCGAAATGATATTGTGGAAAAGCATTTATGCCTTCCAACCAAAATATCTTAGCTGAATATCAGTTACAATTTTTTCTCAAAGGAGTTTTTTTCTTATGTCAAAAATATTAGTGAACTATTTCTAGTCGTGCAAATTTTGTGTGTGTTTACCATTTTCAGTATGAATCTGATGATTGGATTCATTTGAGGGAAAAGTCACGAATATTATTTGTAATCAGCACTAACTCTTCGCCGCATTTTAATGATGACAGAGGGCATGGACATGAGTAAAAGAACCGGATATGTATGTAATTTCTTCACTATTAGAGAGAGAGAAAACGGGGGGGGGGGAAGAGGTACAGATCTCATCTCTTATCCGTACTGCCTTTCTCTCACACGGGTGGCGTTTGTGAAAAGACCTATTTGGCAACGGGAGGTTACCTATCCACACGCCCTTATATCCATTCATCTCTTATCGCGTTCTTTCCACTTAGTGTCTTCGCCTAGCCTCGTCACACGCGATTTCACCTTGAGTAGGAAGTAGGCCGGAGGTGTAAAAGGCGGCTGTGTCGCTAGTTAGGTCACGTGCAAAATCTGCATACTGTCTTCTCTCGTTAATACATACAACAATTATCCCATCCTGTGTAAGCCTTGAACTCACCGTGGGTGGTGATGGTGTGTGAGAAAGGTGAGCGCGTTGACTGTGTTAAGGGAGTCAAATAGTGTCTTATGTTACCTGAACTCTTTGAACTTGTCTATCTCTATTTACTTATCATTTCTCCCCCCCTTTTTTTTTCTTTGTTTCTTTCTTCTAACGCGTTAACCAACTCCTAATTTCAATACTGATCTAGATTTTAAATTGCATTACACGTAGGATAGGTTTAATATTATAGCACGAATGGAGCATTTCGTAATTATAAAAACTCTTTAGTATGTTTTATGTTAATAGCCTGGGGTGTTCAGTTGCGTCTGCCGCTTCCAGTTTACAGAAAATATTGCGACATTGCTTTTTTTTTTTTTTCATAAAATAGTTTTCCTTTGCTGTACTCGTAATAACGGTGAAGACAGCCAAGGTACAAAGAAGGAAAAGTAAAGAAAGAGAGAGGGATTAGGCAATTTCGAAATAAGACTTTAGGTAAACCATTCCAGACAGCCTACCACAATAGCAGAAGTGAAGGAAGCAGCAAATAGCAGGTCCAAACTGTCACTTCGACATTTCCCTGTCGGTTTGACTTCTATCCGCTCGCCAATCTCTACCTGGCGGGATGTCATACACATTATCGGGGTTCTTTGCGTCTTTGATTCTCTGAAAGGCTCCGTTGTGAGTAATGAGGGGTTAGTAGCGATATTATAGCCTTGAAGATCAGCGGTGGCCTGCGAGTCAGCCTTGAACAGCCATCACGACTAAGGAGAACGTTTCACAAGACACGTGGTCAGTGCGTTTGCTGCACGCCTTCTCCCGCCATCTGTGCTGCTCGATGACGATGGCCCAGGAATCTGAGGGTGTCCTCTGTCGCCGGCAAGATGACCACTTGTCACGACAGGCGTGTCGCTTTGTTTCGCGACTGGCGCCACAGGTGAGTCGGCCGACAAGGAAAAAAACCGTCCGAGTCGCTTCTAAATAACGTTGTCGTCAAACTCGTTACAAGTACCACAGCAGTCAGAGAGAGTGGCTGTTGGGACACCCAGACAACGGATGGAGGTTTGCTTCGGGCAAAAAGGGCCCCCTGGGGAGGGACAGAACATTGGGTTTATGCGGTTTAACAACGTACTATGGCCCGTCTTAATTAAAGACTCTAATACCCTATTGTAAGAAAAGGTCCCAGACATCACGTAGTAGACTTGCGTTCCTTCATTTGGGAGAAACGCGAGAAATGGTCGTTGAACTACCTGACTAACGCAGAAAACAGTTTCTTCAAATCGACTTCATTCGTACAGATCGTTTCCGGGAAGTAAAAACACAGCAGTGCATTCAGAGATTCATTAACAAACATTCTTCTTGGGAAGATAGACAGTAACTAGTTATTTAAAGTATTGCAACTCTTCTAGCTAATCGGGTGGAGCAGAAGTCAAACATGAACTGTCGATTTAAGACAGATCTCTGTTCAAGTCTGCAGTCCATCTACCAATGATTAACCGTTGCCGAAATCGATGCGTTTTAAAATAATCGGAATGCAACGAAAGGTATTTACAGGTTTTAACTGTTGTTTCTCTGACATGTGTAGGGTCACCTGCCAACTTTGAATATACATAACTATATAATGAAAGACCGATAACATTTACTAATCGCTCTGCATTACGCTAGTATAGTTCAAGTCTGTTTTTTTTTTTATAGCTGCAATACCTTTCATAATAACCACTCTTGAACACGTTTATTTTAGTTTCTTAAGCATGGATTTTAGACTTCAAGTGATGAATTCACTCTTCAAATTAATTATAAATAGTAACAGTAAATATATTTTAAACAGGGGGAATGTATTGTCCTAAGGAGAGAACCTCCATGGTTCAGTTAGAAAGACCAAGGTTCCAATCCTGTCTAGACGTCAAAGAACCTTTACGAGGAGACTATCCAGCTGTCGGTGAGTTAGCCGGTCTCATACGTTGCTGGAAAAGTTTTCCATTTCTCAAAACAAGTAAAGTGGTCAGAAGAACGCATGCAATAGACATACAACACACTTGCCACATAGCCTTTGTTATTTCAACAGTAATTCCAGACGTTGTGATTGTCCGGAATTATTCAATGGACTGTCAGAGAAAAAACGATGCAATTTTAAATAAAGGATTACATGAAAAATATGATTTATTCCAGCACGCTTGAATATTTTGAATGTTTCGTAGAGTAAAGAAAACTGTTTTTGGCGAATAACTTGTAGCATTCCGAGTCTTCTGATATAAAAATCTTATCTTATGCATTAATTTTTTTGTCACATTTTTGTAATAAATTAAACCAACAACGATTTTAATTAAGAAATCAGTCCCAGTTTCCATATCGGAAAATTATTAAATATTATCAGCATCTTGCTGCACAGTTGTTTTCGTCAGCAGACACATTCTACTGCAATTTAACACGGTCTTATCTTGGTGGATCTCAACTCAGCATACTTTTCTAAGATTATCGGGAGAAAAAAAGAAAGAAGGAAAGAACAACAACTCGAGACCTCCGCTGTCAGAAACTGGTTTATGATTTGTAATGATAAATTGATTTGAACATGTCTGAATGTGCATTTTTCGTCATCGTATTCCACAGAGGACACACAGTTTGGAAGTAGAAAAGCCACTCTCATATATAAATAATAAGAAAGTCGGTTTATCCCTCTTGAATACAAATTTGCATGACTTCCCTATTTCAATATAACAACATCGTACGCAATGTTTGAATTCTTTCCTTCCCACAGAGAAAAAACTAAGTCATTTTTGAATCTCCCAAAATAACCTATTTTTTAATTCTGTTTTATGAACTTTTGCAACTTAAATCGACAACAGAGAGTTTTCGTAATATATGCCTTCGTATTTTTTTTTTCGCTTCTTTTAAATCAAAAAGAAAGGAAGGTTACTTAGTGTATGGCCACGTCCTTTGAAATTTTCAAAATCTTATTCTTAAAAAACCGTACGAAATAATTCTTTAAAATAAAATTTGAGTGATCCTATAAAAATGCTTTGGATTTAAGTACTCGTTTTAAGGATGAATATTTTTTTGGTCGTTAACATAATTTTTCATATAAGTGCCAATCTATAGAAATAAAATGATCACTACAATTTAGAAAAAAACGTTCTGTTGAAAAGACCAGCGTAAATAATTTTGAAAAATCGCCATCTTTTGGGGATGAGAGAGATTAATAGCTTTCTGTCGACATCTAAAGCTTACTGATTAAAAGCAATATTTAATTCTATTATCTATTGGAGTAATTTTTCTTTCACCAACGGTTGTAAAGCTATAGCACATTAACACCATGGGCTTCCTTGGGTTTAAAATGTTTTTCTGGAAGGATTATCGGATAGTAAGCACTTATTATACACAAACAGTATTTCAAATGTGTAATCAAAGATATAAATTCACAGCGAAACACTTTACTTTGAATCAGATGTGCTAATATTATTTCTTTGTGTAATAATATAATAAGCAAGAACAAATCGTGAGCAATTCTTATCCTAGTTGTTTTCAAATGAATGTGCTGACAATCATTTTCAAATACAGTAGTATACTGCGGACCTAGTTACTATATACATTAAGAAAGGGATCTCAGACTAGTCCATACTTTAGAACTATCGCCAAAAAACGAAATAATTCGAAAGAGCTCTATAAACTTCATACTTCTAATATTCCTAATACAAACAATTCCGAATCCTGACTCAAATATGCACATTCATATAGTTATAATAGAAATCCTATATTAAGTTAGATTATGTATTTAACATTTTTAGTGACTGTGAAGCTAACTTTTCTCGGAGATAACGTAGGAACATTCCCCTGTGCAGGTTTAAAAAAGTTCTTTCTTAGCGCCCCTCTCCCTCCCCCCCCCCAAAAAAAAGAAAAGAAAAGTGGAGAGGATATGAGAAGGAAAAACGTACTGAAATAGAATGTAACTGCTTCTATATAGACATCAGAAGTAGACAATATTATAATTAGCTTGTGTGCACTGAAATTTTAACAAGTAAAAAGAATTGACCTCATTTGTATAGCTCACATTAATGTAATCAGTTACACTGGTAATGCCAAATTGCAACTGGTGTGTGGCGGAGTGGCAGGGGATGTATGCCAGATTTCAATCGAATTTTCTAAAAATAGCATTAAAGACCTTCAGAATATGGAATACTTATATTCAAGTTTTCAGTGAGACGAGAAAAAAAACTGAATTGCATATTTTTAGTCTCGATTTTATAGCAAAAATACTTTTCAGTAGAAAAAAAATTAAAATAATATATATATATATATATATATATATATATATATATATATATATACTCTTGTATAGTGTGAGCTAAGTTACTCAAGTTATTCCATATTAAATTTTTATGTATTTTACTACTACTTGGCTTTTTACAAACCCTAACCCGAGAAATATGTTGACCTATTCCAAAATCTGTTTGTGTCATAGCTAAAAAGACATTTTGATATTATACTTCCCAGACACAGGAAGAAAGGTCCTTTAATTCATGTATCAAAGCAAAATATAAATTAAACTTATACAAAGTCACTAAATCTGTCAGTTTAACTGTAATTATATATTTCTCATGATCCTCTCCGAAGTCTGTAATTAGAAATTAGACACTTCTAAAGGATATGAAAATTGAAATCATTGAATAATATAGCAAATATATTCGAAAAAAAAATCCGTTATTTCGATGTGACATCTCTTTCCCATAAGGAAGTGATTAAATCACTAGAAAAAAAAAATAAAAAAATTTCTACCTCTACTTTTAACATTCAAATGGCACTTGGGTTTACTGAGTAGTAAAATGTATCAATGCACCCTGTTCCTCTTCGCGCAGGTGACCAATGAGACCTATGTTCTGGTGGATAATTCAACAAGAAAATCAATTAGTCAAAGTCAGATATCCCACTAAAATTATCATGTAGCAACGAGACCAATAGAGGAAAAAAAAAAAAAAGAACATTATGGATAGTTGATACCAGAGTTATATGCAATATAATGCTTGTATGAACATCAGAATAGTCCAAAGAGTTTCATTGCTAAACAGAGCATTTCAATTAAATGTGACTTCATTGAACAATTATGATGTTAAGCTATATAGGGTTGCACTACTGCTAGCAATATATGGTTTCGGATAGAAAACCATATATTGCTAGCAGCGCTTAACGAAGAGGCATTAATATTCCACCTTTCTCATGGCGATTATTATTTCTGTTTACATCGCTGCTGTATGAAGAGCGTGTATTGAATGCGTTGGTCGAATACGGTTATCCTTACATAGAAGTCGAATATCTGAACTTCTACACTGCCTGCAGTGTAAAAGGTCAAATATTCGACTTATACACTGCCTGCAGATTTCTATAGTGCTAATTCTTCTACAGAGAATTAACCTAAAAAAAAAAAAAAATGATCATCCGTGTATAAATTATTGTCTAATTTTACACACACACTTTCCTCTTCAGGTGACTCAAATGCATTATAAATAATAAAGTCATTGAATATTAGATCAGCAGATCAAAGTATGAAACAGTCGACTCCACGTATTAAATGAAATTCTAAAAGATTAGGAGATCCTTCTGTTTTGCTCGTATTTCCAGGACTGGTCAACGATACAAGAAAATTAACCGCTTCGTTCTTTTAGACTAACGCAATGATAATAGAGTTTATCACGAAAACAGCGGCATTCCCATCAGATATGAGTAGAACAAGTCATTAAGCTGCACTTCAATGAATATATTGTACGCGTTTCCTATTGACCTGCGCAAATGGCACGTGATAAAAAGCGGAAGTACTTAAGTATTTCTCCTCCTGTAATGCTAGAGTATTTTTAATGCTGTAATATTTCGTTGACGGAACTTCGGCTCATTAAAAGGCTCTAGTAACTACGTAACTAATTGGAAAACGTTTTGGTCAAGTAGCTAGCTGAAGACGATTACGACCTCCATGGCATTTTCGGGCACTGCCTGTAAATCTGATTGGTTAGTGAGCAAAGGGAGGGGAATAGTGTTTGGTGGTAAAAAGTATAGACACGAAATATGGTATTTAGATACAACATTTATATAATGATTCATACACATGTCGTTCAAACAATGATAACCCTGTTCATATATTTTGAATTACACAGACAAATGTTCTTTCGAAAAAATCCGGAAATAACGGTTGTCTAAGTTTCTTCCAATATTGTACATTTTTTTTTTAACAATACTATCAATTCATTTAAGTTTAGTGTCCTTATAAAAAGTATCATTTTATTTCCCTTAGATGGTATATATAGCAATATTCCTCTGCAGTTTACCACAAGCTGTTTTCTCTTCAGTGTACTGATACAACTACCTTTTGTACAGCTTATCATCCTATAATTTATATACGATAAGTATAATTTACTTGCTATATAATTAATACACTATTGACATAATTAATTGACTTAAATATAACTTGATGAGAGAGAATTTGCTTTTTTTTTTTATTTGGTGGTGGATCATTTAAAAGTTAATTTTTTCTAATGTAACCCATCTTTTAATATTCATATCAATTACTGTGTTTATTGGGCTCTCATCTATTTTTAAATACAATAATGCATTTTCGATTAAATGCTATATCTATAGATACAAATAAGTACCATGATCGGAATCCGCTCTTCCCCATATCTACTTCATATCCCTGGAATCCACTAATTCCCAGACAAAATTAACAGATTCTGTGAGATTCAGATTGTTAATCTCACAAAAAGAATCCCAGATATGGAAATTTGCGTAACGGAGTTATACAGGGAGGATAGCAGAAGTTGATTACTGGCGTCTCCCAGTATGAGACCAACTCCCTACCCATTGGAGTCCCGAAATGTTAAACGCTTATAATATCCCATGAGTAGAAATCACTAGGTAGTGTTCTCGCGCAGGGGTAGAAAAGTGTCATAAAGAAATGGACTTTATAATGTCGTTAATATTAATAATATATATTGCACACAGGGTAGTTCAAAATTCCACGTACAAACTTTGAGGGGAGGTAGAGAACATCAAAATCAACCATATTCACATAGGAAAGCATGACCGGAAACCCCACCCGAAAGTGGATAGGTGGCGTTGTTCGCCAGCACTCCAGGTGAGCAATTGGGGCTTCCTCATTCAAGCTTTCGACGTCCTACAAAGAACATGCGGCGTTTTACGAACGCTGAGATGACAGACATGCACCTCGTTTACCATATTATGTATCCAACTACTATTGACCTGTTCAGTTACGCCTAATAAAGTTTTTTTACACTACTTACTGCCTTGTGTTATTTCTGTATTTTTGTGTCCCTGTTGGTACCTTCCGGTGGCGTTTCCGGTCATGCTTTCCTATGTGAATATGGTCGAATTTGATGTTCTCTACCCCCCCCCCTCAAAGTTTGTACGTGGAATTTTTAACTACCCTGTATGTATGTATGTATATGTATATATCTGTTTGGGTGCCATTCAATAATTTATAATCCTAGCAGTTGTGAGTTCTGTTGAGAGCTCAGTTCTTCTTTTGGCATTGTATAAATAAATTTTTATTCATTTAACGGTATATATCAGTTAGATTTAGGACTGATATTCAGAAGGTTTTTTCCCCTACAAGCACTGCATAATGAGAAGTTTCAGGTTTAATCCACTTTCTCGGTTAAGTAATTCGACCCTACTCCCGAATCAGGAGAAAAAAAAATCAAGGTAGATGTATGCTTTTAAATACAGCGTCCTTTGACTCTTCTCAGGAGTTTTAGACTTTACCGCTATCAAGAGTTGTTTTTCACATAGGTTAATCTTCGACTATTTGCAAAAACATCTACTTCCTTCTCTCCAACTCTCCTTCCGATCAAAATAGTTGCGCAGTTTTCATCAGCATCTGTAATAAAATGTTGTTCAGTAGAATAATTTTTCTACATCCTTTTTAAGAAAAATATAATTGAATGATGTTGCCAGAACAGTGTTTCAGTTTGAATTGACTATTTCATTAACCTGAAACGAAATTCGAATCGTTATTGACATCTTATCCTGTGTATATATACACGGATTTTCGATCTCGACCAAATTGTTGAAATAAGTATTATGGCAGCACTACATTTTAAAGCAACCTAAATCGCATACACCTTGCTAGCATGTATGTTTTCCTTTGGCTTTGATCATCCATCCCTCCTTCGTTTCTCATACATAATATCCACGGCTGAACAGTATTCCTTCGAATCACCACCAATTCCTGTTTGGTCGTTGGATACTCTGTTCCACCCAGCTTTAGCTATTCCCGTTAAATTGAAGTCAAGTTGAATTGAGATAGGGATTATTAGTTTAAACAATGTTTCTTGTTTGCAACTGTCGATAGCTTCTTGATATGTGCAGACCACCAATGGATTTTCACATATTTACCTTGAAGAGTCATGGGTATGCTCCATAAAGACTAGCCACAGTGTAGAACATCGGTTCCCAACCGAGATACGTGCTGGGCCGTTCAAGGGTACACTAAAGTAATCTGTAATGACGGAGAATCAAGTAAAGTAAACAAAATACAAAACGTTAGTTATGGAACAATAAATGTTAAGTTTGAATCACCACTATTTTAAAAACAAAGGGTACAATTTATAGAAATGGGTTTAAAAGGGCTACACAAGTGGAAAAAAGTTGGGAACCACTGGTGTAGAAGAATGGGTATATCCAGTGGTGTTGCATTGCATATCCATTTTCGGTCATTCTTCCAGTCACTGTAGCCATCGTTCGAGTCTTCACTAGAACAAACTCCAGACCGTCAATCAAAGCGTCACAGTTTACCCACCCCCCATACACACACACACACACACACACACACACACGGGCGCGCGCCCAACCGATCGAGGGAAAATGGCATAGTGTGATTCTGCAATCCACATGACGAACTTTCATTTTTCTATGGACAAGTAATGATCTTCTTTAAACCACCGTAGCTTACATGCAAATACCTTTTGTAGAAAGGGAAACTTTTTATGGAAGGTTCCGATACTAGCCTGAACTTGCTCTAGACTTTGCAGTGTAATATAGAGACGATCAATCAGGCTGTTAGATTTCTGTACCATGTTACCGAACACACTTTAGTCTGTTTTTAATTGCCTGGGTCTTCTTTGACTGAAGTTGCTACTCAAATATCACCTCTTTGAAAGACCTCCGTTCTCTTCATGCCATCCACACTGTACAGTTGACTCTGAGTAGATATTTGTTTTATATAACATTATAGGCCACGTATGATGAGAAGAATATACATTTTGTCTGTTATTCCAAAACAGGACCTGTCTCAATGCTTCTTTTAACATTGTGCAATTCGCATTACTAACAGCCACTACTCTTCTCTCGTGTTGTTTGGCATTGTACAGTTGGAACATTGCCAAAATATGTAGACTATAAACTCAAGTTTTCTCTTGGCCCGAATATCGTTTAAAATCTTCATTGCATTTTCGGAAAAAACGAAAAAAAAAATATTCCGTTTTAAACTCTTGGTCTTTATCTAAGCTTGGTTTTCCAATAAATACGGTCTGCACGGAAATTCTATGCCTTTCTTTTCTACGAAAAACAGAAAACCTGGCTCCTTATTGGTCATACGAAGATTTATGTCCGTTTCTTCTGTATCTAGATGTATACAGAATGTATATGATACATTCTGTATACATCTAGTATATGATACATCTAGTATATGATATATCTAGTATATACTAGATGTATATCTGCACAGTATAATAGCGACGTATATAATTATTTATTATATCATTTATTCATTGTA
Organism: Typopeltis vanoorti; assembly: GCF_054136105.1. Classification (NCBI taxonomy): domain Eukaryota; kingdom Metazoa; phylum Arthropoda; class Arachnida; order Uropygi; family Thelyphonidae; genus Typopeltis; species Typopeltis vanoorti. The sequence goes on from NC_143564.1 coordinate 109,632,312, forward strand.
GCCAAACTTGGGTTAACCCATTCTGTTAGGTTAAGCCATGTTTCTTGATTTCTGTGGCTTAGCAGTACCCTTCTTTTCCTCTTCAACTCTATGTCTTGAGGAAAATTAGCTTCATCCATATCTACGGTAATAACTACGGATACATGCTATAATTGTAGTAGTATAGTCTACTAAAATATAGTTTAATTCATTGGGTATGTCTCAATCTAGAATAGTCATGTATTAGAGAGTGGTCCCGACTAAGTAACTCACCTTCAACTGAACATTCATCTTAAAATCAATTCTTTCCTAGAAAGTCTTGTTCTAGACCAAAACAATTCAACACATTTACAGAGGAAGACTTCCTTTTTATTGGCCAACGCAAGTCTAGTTTGATAAATCACATCCAAGATAATTTATTTGTAGAGTTGGAAAAGGTAGCAGAAAGACTGGAACAAGTACCCTTATTCAGAAATGCTTACTGTGATTCAGAGTGTGAAGAAAAATTATTTCCATCTTTAACTTCCGAGATTAATTTAATGTAGTCTTAATAAAGAGATATTGAAATTTAATGCAAACCTCAGAAAACTGAACTACCTAGTTCTGTTTCTAAATGTAAGTTTATTATATGTAATTTTTCATATGAATTATTTTTTCACATTTCAGGCAATAGGTTTTGTTATTAAACATTGTGTGTGTATGTGTGTTGACACAGACATCGGGAGAGGGAAAAAACTATATATATATATATATATATATATCGTCCCTTCTCGCACTAATTTTTGGAAATAAAATCAAGTGTCGTTTTCTATGAATTTCATTATTACGATAAAAAAGGATTAATACTAATATAATGTCTAAAAAAGTGATTTTTGCTAAGATACTAAAATAATGAAAGATATTATAATACAATAAACTATGGTTCTTCACCACAGTTTTTTTAACGATTTAAAAAATCGACTAATTAGAGAAACCTCTACAAACAGATCTTGTGAAATACCCCCCCCCCCCACACACGAATCTATTTTCCCAGGGTGTTCCAAATGTAGTTTATCATACTTCCCTATCAAATGAAAATTACACAATCATGGTGATCAGTAACGGTATATATCTGAAGAGTGAAAAAATATATAATAAACGTATTCTTAAACAGCCTAAGATTACATGGTTAGCTTATTACCAAACCGTAGTTCTAATTGAATTCAAATGCCTCTATTTCTGTCCGTGAAACATTTCCATTATTGATGACCGTACGTATTACTTTATGCATGATAGCTCATTTTATGGATGAAATGACTGCCATTTGGTTAATTAAAAACAAACCTAAACCATATGCAAAAACTACAGAATGGAAAGCAAACTATTTGGGGTAAACAAAGGCCTCTGCGGAGTAGCAAATGTGCATAGAAAAAGAGATGAGCTACTTACTAATTCAAAGTTTGGACCAGTTTGGTAGGATCGCTTAACTAATTCCTTGGCCACACACTGATGGTGATAAGTGGCCGAGACTTGAATACCATACGCGATATTTGCAGGGTCTGTGTATATATGGGCCACACTGATATCTAACACTTCAAAAAGAAAGCGCTACCGAAGGTCAAAGTAAAAAAAAATATTCGAAGTTGAAAAAATTCGTCTCCACTTTCTAATGAAGGGTAGAGCAATGTCCTGTAGCCCGCAGTTACCGCAAAATTATTAAATGCTGATAAAGCGTCATCCCCAGAGGTGATTTATAAGACTGTGGGCGATATGGGGGGACTGAACAAAGAATTTAAAGAGGAAGGAGGATACAGAAAATGGCTAAACACCTCCGGTACTTTCGCACTCGGCGCGTCTGGCTTGATAGTTGCAGCACATCCTGAGGTAACCTCCAGTGATAGGTTATTTATTAGCGACCAGGAAGGATGTGGTCGACCGGCTGCCGATCCTATCAGGTGAGAGATCGTCTCCTGGATACGAGGAGTGGGCGGCGCCGCTGCTAACGTTACTGCATCGAGAGAGAGAGAGAGAGAGAAATGTAGAAGCAAGAAGCAGTGATAGGGAAGGAAAAATCGTGAACGGAAGGCAAAACAATGGGGAAGTCTCGAGCACCGAACAAAAATGGACTACGTGAGAAGAGAAAGCGTGTTCACCTTTCCCACACACACACAGAGGAGAGGCTCTCCTTATACGTTTGTTCTCACTCTCTGTACTGCTATAATATTACTGTCTAACATCACAGAATTGTTCTGTTTTGGTATTTTCTTCAAGGTTCTTTTTTATTACGATGTGATCCATCCGTAAACATGGGAGCGCGCGCACGCACACACACACACACACACTCAGTGGTTTGATTGTCGACTTTCAGTAGCAACTAAACAAGTGATCATTCCCTCTACAATTTTAAATGATTGGCTGCACCTAAATCCGTTATACACCAAGCGCACATTAATTTCTAATCCTTGTTCGTGGCGATTGTTATTTTTTCCCTAAATTTATCACTGAGTGCTAAATGTTACACTCAGTGATATGTTAACAACAAACAACATCCCTTTAAGTACAAGATTTCGCTATCACCAATGATCATAAATCACGTGTAGAAGGAGCTGACCAAAGCACCATCATTTAAATTCCATGACAGGAGATCCAAAACTTCTAGACCGGTACTGTAATTCAATACGAATTTCCACTAGTTCATCGCTTCTTTCTACATATTTCTCACTTGTTTCTAACCACATTCATGAGTCACTCGTGTCCTGGAATAACTTTTTTCTACTGTGTTTAGCACTGCCCTTGTGTTTCAACAGACCGACTTCAGAGTAGTTTCAATAAATTGTTTCTGGAACTTGGCATAACAGAAGAGAAGACTTATTAAAGATTTCGGGAAATTAGCTCTTAATTTTTGAACAAGAATTAAAAAAAAACAGAGGAAACCCGCTCGAAACAAATGTTATATTTATTTAATTTTCCGGTCAGGAAAATGTCAGTTTGCAAGAATGTCTTTTAAATGGGCCAACAGTTACATTGCCGTATCGAAACATCTGGCAGATATAAGAAAACTTACCGATAAGTGAAAAGAAAACTGGGTTCGCAACTCATTCTGCAGTTTCTCGCAAAGCACGGATAGCTAGGGTTCCACACTTATCGTATTATCCAGATCTGACTTACTGCGACTTGCAAACTTTCTTTTCAAAGATGACGAATATTTAAAGGGACGTGTTTTGAATTTATCGATCCAGTTGAAGCAAGTAAGGAGAGAACTGAAGACAACCAAAAAGAAGACCTTACAGATTGCTAGAAAGGACTCTGCAATTAACGTTATTCGTGTTTAAGGAAACTACTTGGAAGATGACAGCAAACTTCAGAAGGCAGTTCGTGCTGTCCGTTTTATCGCTGGAATGAGAATTTTGGGCGCTGCTCTTCTACGAGCAATTCAATAATATTCTTTGAAATCATAAATCCCTTTCACTCCCCAAGAAGGCCTGGTTAAGATTAATAATAAATGAAAGCCTTTTAAAAGATTCCCGTCAACAAGCACATATTAAGGAATTCTTGTTTCTGAAATAATTTCCATCTTGAAGACCATCCATCCTCCACTCCCACAATCATTCTACCCTTTCCATTTACTTTGAAAAGCACTCCGCATCATCATGACGCTTCCAGCGATGTATCAGTTCTTCTCTCCCCCCGATTTTAACGCCGGACATCCCACTTAATAATGTAGTGGAAAGCGAACGACCCGCTTCAGCGACACAAATACGAACACAAAGAACTTCAGTAATGAGCTTATGCCCTTTGTGCCCAGACCGCGGCAAATAAGGTCCGTATCGTCCGTGGCTCCCGCATGGAATGGACCCGGATGATTAATGACCTTGTGACCACTGGCTAGCGTGTTCCGTTTCCCTATAATTTTTGAGACCTTTTAATTTGGGTCCACGTGAAGTCGACACAGACCAAAAATTTCCCGACTGAGCACCTTTGTTATAAATGGACCGTGTGTTGTGCGGCGGTTACTGAGATCTCCCCCGCCTCCCGTGTGAAGGAAGAAATGATGGAAGATTTTTCTTTTGTGTAGCCACCACCACCTCTGGCTGCGCACAAACATAACATGGAGGGAGAGTGAATGACTAATACAATGAACAAAAAAAAAAAAAAAAAGATGTGCAAACTTATCGCTTGACCAGTATAGGAAACGAAATGGAATAGCAAAGGGGAGAAAACAAGGGCAAACGAGAAAGCAGGACTGGCGTAAGAGAAGAGTTAACGAGAAAAAAAAAAAAAAAAAACTTATAAAACAGTGACGAAACATTCATCGTTTTATATTTATGAGGAAAAAAAATGATCGTTTTCAATACAATCCAAACAGAGGCCAATGGACAAGTTGGGTTCGTGAATTATGACAAAATGATAATCTTGACCTGCACTTTTGTTTGGATTACGTTACGCTTAACTAGTATTTAGAGATCGGCCATTTTTGTGCTAATTAGATTTTTTTTTAAATTTCCCACCAGACTGAGTTGTTAGCAAAATTGCAGACTTGTTTTGCTCCTTTCAGAGCGCCTCATTTTTGCCAGTGAAAAGTTGGAATGAAATTTGTGAATATCCATTCTTTTTTTTTTTTTTTTTTTTTTAAGTAGCGTGCCCTAAAACTATATTAGCGGCAGAAAATAAAATTTATTTTATATACTTCACAATTCATTTACTTTAAAGAAAGGGGATTTAATTGAAGAGAGGGGATCAGCTGATAATTGTCAAGTGGTGACAGGAACCTTTCCTGCAATACAAAGAAAGCAGTCGATGAATATACGCAATACTAATATAATTTTAAAGCGTTATTTAAAGCGAAGAATAGCTAAAGAACCCTTTAAAAACAGCAGTGAATTTTGGTAATTAATAATGAAAGAAGGGACAACATTTTTGTAATTATTTAAGATAAGATACTTGACACTTTTAATAGTTAACAACCTAACAATATATTAAGGAAAACGACTTTAAATTTCATAATCCTGTGTATTCTTTCCCAAATGCATGACTGTCTTGATTAACATTTTGCTTGCGTTTGGGTAGATTTAAATAACATTTACCGATATCAAGCAGTAAAATTTTATTTAATACTTCAAGAAAAATGGAAGGCTTGACTTTTAAGATGCCGTAAATCTAAATTGCACGATATCAGTTTCTTATTCATATTTGAAGATTGTTTCGGACACTATAATTAATGTTGCCAGTTATTAAATGACAGAACAAAATCATCGACTAATCAAAAACTTGGCTAAGATAAACTTTAGAGTAATTTATATTTTCTTCTCCCCAGTGAAAGCGCTTTCTTAGACTGCTCAAATTTATTTAGAGCACAAGTAATTGAATAGTTGCAAGAATATTTTAGTTTAAAATGGCAATAAGAATATCACATGAGTTACGATATTTTTTTTATTTTTATATTTTTTTTTATTTCCATATACAATATTCTTCTGTTAGGAGTGACTAGTCCAGAACGAAATCATATTGGCCTAATAACTCTCATTGGTTTCCTGTGCGAGATGTTTTTAAAGCTCTCATACATAATCTTAGGTTATTAGTCCTAACAGGTTTTTTTTTTTTTTTTTTTTTTCCCTCGCAGTAGTGAAGACCATGCCTTTCTTTTTCAAGAAGACCTCAATATAAAGTGCAACCTGAATGTTCGTGAATACACTATACGGCGCCATGTTAAATGCAGAGTATTTTTCTATTAATTTCAAATTTTTCGTAAAATGTTAATAAGATTTTAAGAATAACGAAATATATTTTATACTAGGCAACTATTCTTTCAGTTTGTCATCTATTTCCGATTCAAGAAATCAACAAAACAAGCGAATTTTTTTTTTTAATTGTAAGCTAATTTCACAGTTCTGTGAGTAAATTATATTTTGACCGAAATCATTATCAACATCTTCTACAATGACGTACTAGTAGTAGTAATAATATTGTTAGAAAGACAACACCACAGCCTGTTTCTGAATTGATCATAAAATTAGTTTTTTCCAATAATGCAAAGTCTAGTTAGAATTTCCTTATTGGAGCTTTATGTCCTGCACAAATTAAGACGCGAAGAAAAACAAATGCCAGCTTCAGTAATGTGGCTTTTGTATTCTTGTTCGCTGCCCACAGTGTTTGGTTAACAAAACTGGCTAAAACCCTCAAAATTCTATTTTCCTGCGAATCGAAATCCATCAACAGCAGTATCCAAGCAACCAATGTCAGTTCTCTCAATAAAAGGCAAATCCGTCATCTGCGAGCGCGCACATCTCGTGCACATAGCAGACGCCTGTTTACTTATTTCACTCTTTCTCCATCGTACAGACAGGTGAACAATGCGACCGAATCGAATTCCACTCTAACCCGCTTCTGACCTCTGCGACAGCTATGATGGATGAGGAACTAGTTTGTGACCTATGTCTTTGCTTTGCATCCAGCGGCCCCTGGGTCCAAGGATGTATTTTTTTGTAAGCCAGCCAATATCTTTCTTTTTCTCAGCAGTGATCATACGAAATGCAGTTTATAAAGCAGATCTAATAATCTTCCCATCAGGAGATAAAAATCTTTCTTTTTTTCCAGATGAGATGAACAACAAAAGCACCGAAAAAATTCGAATATATTTAATGAAGTATCTCTAAATTAAAAAAAGAAAAAAAAATGATGGTAACAAATATTAAGCAATCATAAAAAACAAAATCTCTCTGTCTATCACTCTCTGAGCATCAGTGAAATCAGAAAATAAACAATATATTTAAACAATAAATTTTAATTGAATCTTCACAGTTTAATGAAATTTCAGAATGATTAAAACAGCATCCAGCGCATTTAAGATATCGATACGATAATATTCTATTATTTTGATATCATTGGCCAAGTAGTTAGCGAATCTACTTTCCAAACAAGAGGCTGCTGGGTTGAATCCTCCGTAGGCATGGATGTTTGTGTCTTTAGGTTCGAAATGGGTTTCACTGCCTGGTGTGAGACCACTTTCTCGCTTATTGTAGGCTTCAAAAAGTTCCTTAGCCCACTCATGATACTAATGTATTGCATTAGTACCGTGAAGAAAAGTATTTAGAAAAAATACTTTCGTGAGGTGGGAGTTGCATGAAAAAAAGCATTATGTGATTTCAGTGCTGTAATTCTTGAACATTAGATGAGTTGACTAGTCTCGTATAGATATGTTAAGATTTTTTTCTCTCCCAGAAACTCGATGTCTTTCATTCCTCAAAACAGACATCCTAGCCAGAAGAATACACATAATTAACATACATAATACACTGGCCTCATAAACCCCTTTAGTTGCGTTGGTTGTAATACCAAACAGCCAACTTGATAAGTGCATCTTTGCTTTACTCATCCTCACATCCTTTGATTCAGCATTTGCAAGGCACAGTGTTGTGAATTACAATCCATGTACATCTATGTGTAGTATTATTAAGAAATTTAATTGTTGAATTATTCCCCCCCCCAATTTTTTTTTTTTTTAAATCTTATAAAGACATCAAGGATGAATACCAGAATAAACATACGTAGGCATTTTTCTCTGAGGAGGACTGATTACACTATAATTACAACTTTTTCCAAACTTCCTTATTTATCTTCAGAGTGTCCAGTTAGACGAACGCATTGTAGAGGTAGGACACTTCGTGGAGGTTAAAATATCTTCATAATTTCACCGTAAATGGCTCTATTATATGAAGCATAAAGAAATAGAATGTCCCTCGCTATGTGGACGTCAATAGTGCCGTCACGGGTCATGTTAGTAGAGGTTGCGTGATCACCGCATGAGGCGGACGTAATTGTTGATCTTGGACCTTCTGCATTCGAACTATCACGAAATAAAAGTACGAACTGAATTTTAATTAAGTGTATTCCCTCATGCTATCATATATGAAGGAGAGAAAGGTTAACGCTGTGTTTGTTGAAGGGGAGAAAGAGTGAACAGTACTTTGCCACTGAAGCATAATACATGTGGCGAAATGAATTTGAATGGCTGCAGGGATAACTGTTTTCTTCTTAGATGTATGCATTTTTGCATACGTAGCTAGAAAAAAAAAATAGCACAAAATAAACTAAACCTGGATTTTAGTTTTTTACTTTTTATTTGATTTCAGTTTTCTTCGTGGTACATCTTCATTTTCAATTATCTGTCTTTCCATGTATCGTAAGTTTTAACACCGATTTCAGTGTTTTCATATTTTAAAGTGACCTAAGGTAGCCCACATGCGTCCTTCTCATTCTTACACATGCATAATTGTTATTCAATACTATAAGAGCTATGAAGAAGATTGTTATTATAAATGAAAATGTTCATATCAGTATTAATTTATAGCACACACAAAGACGAATGCTAGTTGGTCCGCTCTTTCCTGATGTAAATTCCTGCATTAGTCAAATACGTCAGGATTTAGTAGGCTAAGTCTGAACCCAAAATTCCGACTCCCCGCGTTTTAGTTCATATCATATGAACTAAATGTAGATGTGTTTCTTTTTTATTTTTTTTTTTTTACCGACCGAAAATAATGACTACTTAATATTTTCAGTTTTTTTTTTTTTACAAAACAAAATAAAGACAATATTTTAAATGTGAAAATTCATAGAACCAAATGTAATTGGTTTTAAATAGAACTTAAGGTTCTATTTAATGTGGTCTGAAAATTAAAAATATGAAGTGAGAAAAATAATTCATTTGTAAACGAATCAGATTTAAAAACCAAGTCTTTATGCAAAGTCTGTACCGAGCTATGAACCCAAAAGATGCCCGGATAGTCAAGAATTGAAAACATTAGGAGGCGGGGGGGGGGATATTAATTTTATTAATTTTTGTTATGTAGTTCTTACCTCCCACAGTAAGAATATACTGTGGGTGGATTTTATTATATTATTTTTTTTAAATTTATTTTTCATATTTTGGAAAGACTTTTTGGGCAAAGTGAACAAAATTTATCTCCCACCTAATTAATTAATTGCATACTCATTAATTCGATGAATATTCAATTAATTCTATTCAATGAATAGCGAATATTCATTGATTAATGTCAGAAGATTTAAATTACGCATTAACATTTCTTGTCGAAGAATCTTCTCATTTAAATTATTTTCATTGAAGTTTCTCTTTAGGAAATTCAATATCACACACTCTTACAATAGAACGAGATATTTCTTCGTTCATTATACAGATTCTGTTGTCTATTCGTACTTCACTTTCACCTTATATTTTACAAATTTTCTCTCACCTAAAACTGGTCTCTGAATAGTCTGGAACAGATCAAATCTACGAGTCCGAGTTCAAATTCCGACATTCTCAAGAAATGATGAATTCAGGTAAATTTCAAGACCTCGTGAAATGAATGCTTGAAATTTACTATAAAAACAGAAAATTCATCTTTGCAAGAGTCCTTGCATACGATTCTCCAGAGTCATGTATATCATTGGTTAGGCAAGAGAACGTGCACAAAGTGTTCTATGAAGTGTTTACTGCTGAACAAAAATGTCCACATCGTTTCCCAGATGATAGATGACAAAGATTTCTGTATTTGGGAATCTGAATGCACTAATTCAAAGTCCTTCGACTTCTTATCATGGATAGCCTAAATTCCAGTGGTACTAATGAGATAAATACGAGGAATAAAAGAGAAGTCTGTACTATATAGACGAAATCTTAACTCTTTATCTTGAAACTTCGTTATATCAGAGGTCAAAACTGTCACCTTTCAAAATTATCTTTGGATTTCAAAACAGCATTTCGCAAGAGACGTAACAGTTTCACAAGAATAAAATACGAGCATTAACCGTGATTTTTTTTTTTTTTAAAGATGTATTATAAAGAACCTTAAATAAGTATATTCTTTGACTTATCACCTTCACCTGTTGTTGCAATCATTACACGAACTAGTAGACTGTAAATCGCTCAGGTTACAAATATCTGAAATGTTGAACTTCAAGCAAACTCCTTTCTTAAGGACATTTATTCCCACGTGGCTTGGTGGTGAAGTAACAACACTGAATATAATCTCCCATTTCGGCCCTTAACGGCTGCAACAACTGTCTAATTACAGAGTCCTGGGAGGGCCAGCGGGGTTTAATTACAATTCAGGAGTAACAGCCCTATAATCAGTACGTATAAACATGGCATTAAAACATCATCTCTAGCTGCGGGCATTTCTACGATGTACTCCAAACGACAACACACTGACGTCAGCATGTGCCACAGATAGCGTCCTTTAAGGGTGGAGTGGGAGGTAGGCAGGATAAAAATAAATAGACAAGATGTTTAAAGGTTTCTGTAGTAATGCAGTAAATATTAAAAATAATTAGGAATGGCCTATCGCCCTGTTCCTTCCAATTTAATGTATCGAAATATTAAATACAATTAAATATTTCAGAGTTCTAAGTTCCCGATTTCTAGTGCAAGATCCGGTTAAAGAACGCGACTCCATTTATTTAAAAATGCTGAACTATTTGTCAACGTTTTAATCATCTCCCCTCACATGCTGTGACTTCTTTGAAATCTCTGCAACGGTACTCTTAGAGTTTGGCTTCCTTGTTAATGGAGGAACTTTTATGCCATCTAATTAGGAGCTTCGAATCCCCCCCCCCCTCTAAATTCCCCTATTACACCGAAGTTCACTTCAGGCTTGAAAAATTAAATTGTTCATTGTTTGGGTAATTTGTCTCCGTCAACGAATGGATTGAAATGGTTCGTTTATTTAAACGAAATATCGAAACACGTGCAAACTTAATGACTGCAAATCGCCAAGAAAACATTGAGAAGGAGAGTATTCATTTATTGTTATGGTTTCGATATTATTGTAGATTTTAGATCCAAATTTTGGGCATTATCACATTTTATTTTTTTAATCCTTGAAGCGCATCGTGCCACCAGTTTTAGTGAGAAATGCTTCATGCTTCTACTTTCCATAAAAGAAAGATGTGGAGAATCATTCTCATGTACCTTCTGATTTCCCCCCCACCTCACCACATGAATTGGCAAACGTATGGAACCATATGTCTGCCAACTCACGGGAATAAGGAAGTTTTTCAGCCAAGAAAGTGTTTTAATAAATTAAACTAAAAATACTGACAAAATTGCGCTGAACACTTCGATTCCATTTTTCTGTATTTCGGAGTGAAAGTTTTTCCCCTTACAAATAATCGCGCAGAACATGAGAATCAATGGCTGACGACAGTTAAAAGATTCATTCAGTTTTGAAAATAAAATTTATAGAAACATTACTAGAATTTTACCAATGGTTGATATGAAACCTGTGGTTACATATCAATAGGTAAGCGTGAAATTGAAAACACCTCAATGGTTCAAATTTTGTCACCTTTATTCTAGAAATAAGAACAGCATCACTCAAAGTACTGAATACGTGAAAACCAAAGTTGAGTTCTGTAAATAGAGAACTCTCAGTCAATTGAGTTGATCAAGTGGATAATGTCTTGCTTTCCAACCAACAAGTTGGGTTGGATCCCATCTGAGCGTGGATTTTTGATAGTCTTTAGGTGGGCGATGACTTTGGCTTCCTGGTTGCGATCACTGTCTCCTACTTAATACAGCCTTGAAAGAATTAAATGTAAAATTTCTTTTAATTTACTCTTCGGTGGTAGTTTATAAATATAAAAATGTATTTAAATTATTTCCATCTTAATGGGTGCACCTTTTGGACAACTCGTATAGCAGTGTATATAAGTTCTTTTCGCTATACCCTTCGGTATTAATTGGTCTAGCTACTCACCGATGAAGCCTCAATAAAGGCTGAAACCAGTCTGGATAGTGACCTCCCACCATGATGTAATAACAGCATACATTTCCTAGGAAATGTGTTTTACATTATGGAAAATACCAAGAATAGCGATCAGAACTTGACCACCTTTGCTGTGGTTTGCCCGAGTTTGTACTACGTACTTGGACTACTTGCATTAGCTCACGTTAGTAGTCGCCGATACTTTTATAGTTTTTTATGCTATACTATACTATATTCGGCATGAAACTCTCTGATTCCAATCTTTGAGTTTCTTATTCGGTTTTAAAACGATGTGGGATTTAATATCCCCTTAATTTAATTAATAAAAATGTATATTGTTGTTAATATCAAATTATTTGCAATTCTCAATTTTCTAGATTTAATATTTCGAATAGTCGAGAGTTTGCTTTATCTGAAATGTTTAATGGAAACAATTTATATCACGTGAATATATTGATAAAATAAACACTTTCCTCCCTACTTTACAGGGCAGTATCAGACAGTTTAGATTAATGAGCATGAAATGGGTGTTGTGTTACAGATCTACGTTTCTCATCTTTCCCCACATGACAAGAAGGTCATTAAATATTCGGAATGGTAAATATTAAAATCTTATTTTAAATCATTGTTTCATGAGTGCTTTAGATCCGAAGGCTTTTTCATCAAAAGCACACCTATTAATCATATTTTCGTAGCATTTCAACGGGATTTTATATTCACTAAGTGCTGGTCTTCAAGCTAAGTTAATAAGCAACAGATTAATAGAATTGCCTCCCAAAACAGTTCCAGAGTTCGTTATGATGACCTTTCAGAAAACCCTCTTTTAGCAATAATTATTAAAATTCCAAACTGTTGTTCATTGACTGTTTTTTTTTTTTTTTTTTTTGTCAATATGCGATTAACATGATATTCGCTCCATTGAGGTGGCGCGGTACATAATTTGAAAATTATAGCCATTCCGAAGTTTCTATAGAATCACTGAAAAATGACATTACCAACAAAATTTGTAGAATCATTTCTCACGCTGAATAGCAAAAGTCAGATGGATGCGCTTCCACATAGCATCAGCAGTGTGTCTGGAATGCTTATTTAGCATCATCCTTCCACCCCCACCCCCACACATTTAATTCGATGAAGACAGGAAAATTTGCCATTCTTCTCTAACTGTTGATTTGTGGCTTAGTAGTTCAGTCGATATTAACACTTTGGTTGGGAAGACCCAAGCTCGAATCCCGACTAGGACTCAAAGAAACTTTATAAGTTTCTTTGAGCGAGTACGTTCTTATGGTGCGCTATTAACATACTGAACTAATAGCCTTAGTTGCTTCTGCCCTGATTATAGCCTTGTTTGTTTTTGCATTGTTTAGTAATATACTCTTGAGAAGTAATACCACAAGACATCAGTCTGTCAAAATGCGTGTGTTCTCAGGCTTTTGTGTGACAGGAAAAAAACTCCGCCTGAAATCAACCCAATCCTGCTCGGAAATCCTGCACGATTCCAGTTATGACACACGCGAGATTTTAATCCAAGTATCTTTTCCGAACTCAGCATTGGAAAAGAAAAAATGAAATATACTCGACGCTGATCTAAGACAAGCTTTTGATGTTACGAAATGATGCGCTGTGGTTCGTTGGTTAGGTTATTTAGAAGCAACTAAGGCTGCGAGTCGAGTTATATCTCCAAATTATTGTCTTCTCTGGGAGTATACAATAACCCCCAGGATTCTAACGTCCCGCGCGACACTAGCCTTATCTTTCAGGATAAGGAGTACTTCTTGGCATTGTTTATGATTTACTCAGGTAAAATACACTAATATAAAATTCGTTAATATTTTTCTCAGAAACTAGTTAGTCTTTACATGTGGTACAGCCACGATCGAAATGGAGTTCTGCACCTCGTCTGTTATTGCTTAGCTCTTTCTGTCACTTCAGACTTCCAATAAGCTGGTCAATGGTCTCACGTTGTTCGAGGAAATTGATCTCCCGACAATCACAAACATCCGTACCCACGGTGGGATTCGAACCCGTAGCCTGTTGGATGGAGAGTGGATACGCTAACCACTCGGACAACCAAATCGGCGTTTTATACTTTGTTCAAATGAACCGTTGCCACTCATGCGAAACCACGATTCTGTTTACTGGTTCCCTGGAATACCTTGAAAAGGTTTCATCTCCAGAACAGATTTACCATTATTATCAAATAACTTAACCGAAGTATTAAGCGATGTTTATAATTTTTCGTGGGTGGGATTATCGTTAAAAAGGCGTGTTAGGCATAATGTTTCTTTTACGAACGTGTGATGAGCCATTTCATTTTCTGTTGTGTACACCAATGCAATACATTAGCAAGATAAATCAAATATGACTACGTACACTATTTTTATAACCTAAATTGCAATAAGTTGTGTAGGTTTTTTGAGAGCAGCATAAACTGTTCATTATCATGCCTAAGGAGGAAAAAATCGCACAGACGGAATAAAAAATAAAAAAACAGAATCTTCAAAGCAAAAGCCAATCCTTTATTCACAGTGAATGAAGTTAGTAAATCCGTGCATTAAAAATAAGGTGGAATATTCCACTTAAGGGTAGTACCACATTCTTCCTTTAAAGAACTGCAACAATTTTGGATGCGTCAAATTGGAATTCAGAAATTATTTTAATGATAAGAAGTCTTCTCAACTTTCCCTCAAATGTTTGTCATATATGAGAGAAAGCGGGGAACATGATTTTTCCCAATCAAGACATTACTGTACATAGGTTAAAAACAAAGTGGTGAAGCGATCGAATTAACTGTGTGTGTGTTCATTTACGCTAATTCAAGTTCAGTGCCGGTCGAAATAGATACGAGTGCATGTAAGAATGCAATTCGCCTTTCGGACTCTAGTAATTAAGACCGACCGACGAAATCCAGAAATGACTTATTGCACTACTGTAGACTTTATATAATCACAGGGAACCAGACCGAAAGCCACAAATAATTCCAAGAGACGAAAGAATTCTTTAAAAATAAAAACGTAAACAAGTAGGAGGGACTATAAGGATACAGCAAAGTTAACGAGGCATATATCTGGCGTCCATGAAGAAAGCGACCTCTTCCTATTGGTTGCCCTTAATCATTAACCCTAAAATCAGGGATATGGCGACCATGCCGTGTTAGGTTCTATTGTCACGCTATCTAGCGTGTAAGCGGGGCGTTAGTCCAGGTAAAGGTGGTCGGGACCCTCCCCTTCCCCCCCTCCGAAGCTGCACGTGGTGTGGGAGAGAGAGGTGTGTGCTACGTATAACCGGCTGATAGAAAAGTTTTTTTTTCTTTTTTTTCCGCTTATGTTATCAGACGTCGGCTGAAATAGAAGCTGGGATTTTATTTGCTTTAGTTGCCCAAGAAGTCATCGTCTATTACACAGATAAAAGAAGTGCTAGCGACCCGATCATGACAGCTCATGTAATGGAGCATATCTCGGTTATAGAACGCAACTAACTGATGTTACGCCATCTGGGAAGAAGACGTCACTGGATCTGTCAGAATTCAGGGAAATACACGTAGTGAAAAGTGACAGAAGAACTGACTTTAAAGAATAACGTAGATTGGGAAAGTCCCTCGGCATGTGAAATAAAATTTGGTCGTCTATTCTGATAACTTTAAGCTCTTCGACTAAAGAATTTTGCGAAATAATAGCCATCTTCTGTTTTCAGTTGTCTCTTTACTGAAAATTCTTCTGCATAGGGTTTGGAAAGCCAAAGGAATCAGGCTTAACCCTACAAAGAATATCTCAAATGGGATATACTCTCACAGAATTTTGGTTTAGCCCGTGGATAACTTTCAACGAACCTAAAGGTTTGAGTGCTATATCTGACAGTATATCCACGGACGTCCCGTTTGCACCACTCTGTACTTTATTCTATAAAATGCCATATTTCATTGTCAAAACAGCATCAGGTTAGTCACCACAGTTATATTCAGAACATACTCAGCTAATCCCATTAGCAAAATAAGATCTTTATGGTTTCTGCACTTTTCTTATACACAAAGAAACTCTAAGGAGCAAAAGAATACTCGACTAAACGGATAAAGAAATTAAAATCGAGCACAGCCATCGTTGAGACCGAAGTCCACAGTAGAATAAGAGAAATAAGGTTGCAATTTCGAACTGGAAAGAAAGTGAAAGACGGTAGAAACGTGAGAAATTAAACGAAAAAGGAAAGATATTGAAAATAAGAAATTGAGAAAAGATGAAATGTGTGAGTTAGAAACCGAGGACACAACAGGGATCAAGAAGTATGAAAGAGAAGAGAAGGAGTAGGTTTGCGTTGGGTTTTCGCTACAACACAAAATAATACTGCGCAACGAGGCAAGCACCTTGAAGAAACTGTTCACATGCAAATTGCGGTAGAAGTCCGGAGGACTGAGGGAACTCGACAGATGGAAGAGGAAGAAAGTAATTTTCACAGACTTTAATAGCGAAGGTGGGCTACAATCTGTTTGTGCGCTACTCCGAGCCCACAGTGGAATGGAAGTAAGATGGAGAAAGCAAGACAGAGAGAGGGAGGGAAGCCTCTGATGTGTTTCTGACAAGCAGTATTCCTTGCAGTGAAAGGAGTTTCCACTGCAAACGTAATTCTGTAATAAACAAACGCTTGTGGGAAAACGTGTCCCACGTACGCTGCTCAGGTCAACTAGATACGGACGTCAAGTGTTCTGAAGCTCGTGGGGGATGATATTATTGGGTACCCATTCTTTCCTCAAGCTTTCGGCATCATCTATGTGCTAATAACACGAAGTTTCTCTATCTGAAGCGCGTGCAGTTGTTGCATTCCCTTAGTTGTGTTCTCTTTCTTTCCTTTCTGTCTCCGCTTTCTCCTTCACTTTGTTCTTGTTTAATTCATAAAATGTTAGCCTCGCTATTCATCTTTCCAAACTCCCTTGTGTGACCCCTTTAGGATTTTCCCTTCTTTGTTTCATTTCTTATTTTCTGCCTCTCCTTATGTTCTTTATTTTAATATTTGTTTTTCCTAGAGGCAAAATGGTCTTTCATTTCTTTCTATTCTCCCCCCCCCCTTTTTTTTCCCAAGGGACAATTATCTGTTTTATTCCTAATTCACGAAATGTAAATCATTAACATTTCTCCAAATCTGGAAGAGCTTATCATTATTATTGAGTCATTCCCTTTAAGATAAGTGACAATTTTGTTGTGAGTATCGCACAACTAAGTGAATCGGGAGGCGAACTATCTTCTTAGGAAGTTATCTAGTAATATAGTTAGCTTACTAAAGAGCGGGATAAACGGAAAACTCACATAATGACTTTCCTCTTTTGAGATTCATAATGATACATAAGATTAAGATACTGTTGAAGATTAGGTTGAGTTGAGGCAACTAAGATCACAAGAAAAGTGCATTGTGCTAAATGCATAAATTTCCAGCTGGTTACATGTTTTGTAAGGGAATATATTCAACATCAGTTGTAAAGCCGATTGAATTTCTCGAATTATTCTCGTCCAATGGGATACCTTGACAACTCAACATCGGCTGTAAACCCCCTTAAATCCGTCTTATAGATTAGCAACCTTCTGTGAGAGATGCACAAAAATAACAAGAATTAAAAAATAAAATAAATAAATAAAACACGTGCTTTCAGCTGAGTGAGAAAAGGGAAAAATTTTCCTTACATTTAATGTTATTAGGGAATAGGACACAAAAATTTGCTAGAATTTAAAACGGAAGCAACCAAAACAACAATTTTTATAAATTATATTACTCTCTGATTATAATGACGCCAGATGGCATACACATCTACAGGACTCGTCAATAATCATCGATATAGATTAGATACAGTAACACGCACGTAGCCATTTATAGAAATGGGTATCGTAAGCAGTGATTCTATGCAGTATCCTTATCGGACTGTTTAAAATAATACTTTGACAGCTTTTTAAACAGGGACAAAATTTCTAGTAAAATAATTAAGACTCCGTTGATATTTTGCAGTGTTTTCCCTTTTCTATATTCACGATTTCTGCTTGTGAATAATTTTACTTCCCAGAATGCATTCTATCAGGATGCTCAATTAACCTCATCTTTATATTTTCGAAATTCAAGTAAGTCATCCTGGTCCGTTGGAAGAACTTGATTGGTTCTAAGATTCCAGTCTAATTTATGGTAAACATTTTTAAAGACTTTTCAACGGAAAAGTCTCAGGGGATCTCATACAGAAGTGGTGTGATTTATTCTTTGTCTTTGCGCAGTCCTGAATGAACTTAGTATGCTGTTGAAATGCTGATGTGAACAAACACTGCAGGGGTGGCAGCCTCCTTACAGTACCATTGGTATATCTGGTGCCGACTATCATAATGCCTTCTACGGCCTACGTGTCTGATTTATGCAGCTTGAATGGACACATTGTTTCTGAAAAAGCTGTGAATTATATACGTGGCAGGGATATTATCTAATAAACTCAATGTTTTAATTATGAATACTGCATAACATTTGGTTTCAATAAAATTGTTTGTATTGTTACGATTTAAAAAATAACTCGGTTATACAAAACTGCATACAGATTTTCCGTATCAATATTTATTTAGGCGACTATACTTTACAAGCATACAGCACTTTAATATGTATAAATCTATTGTTAGTATTTGTGCTGAATGAGTCATTCTAACACTGTTTTATGGTATGATGATTTTTATTGAATTTTGTTTATTATTGTTTTCTATAATATATAGTTGCGTGAACAATTTTTGGTTCATGTCACGAAATAGCGGAGTTAGGCATTCGACCAAATTACGCCTTCCATTTCTGTTTGCTCTTTCCTTTTTTGACAAACAATGCCATCTGTTAAAGAAGTAATTATTTAATTTAAATTGAAATACTCGCTAGAATAAATACTATTCCTTAAATTCTAGTAAGGTAGTATTCTTCTTCCTTTATTGATAATGTTCGTCCCCCCTTCCCGTTTTTTTTTTTTTTTAAACTTGCACACGGCAATTCTGTTTTTCAGCTGTGCAATAGGAAGGTGTGCCCACTTTACATGCAAGATTTTATCACTTGCTAAAGCATTCGATGTCTGCAGTTCTCCTTGGCCGACCCATTAATTATGAAGCTATCAAAAGAACATATCCGTCTATGACAAGTATTTTTCTCCTCACCTCTCAACTTGAACTCTTCTTCTTGGGCTCTATCCGTAGTTGGCGGCGTGGTTCTGTAGAGGGCGTCCACAAACATTACCTTGAGTCTCCAAAACGGCACTGTTTTATCTTGTTTCGTACTGAATAAAATAGCGTTTTACACCTGGAACCGGTTTGGCAGTAAAAACTGATGGATAAGTGTGTAAGTTACTGCCAACACGCGCATTAAGCTGTAGACCAGCAGGAATAACAGACAATCTTTTACTCGCCCTCATTGTTTAGAATCATTCGTTTCCTAGGTGACGAATTACCTCTTACTCGTGCCATTCAACTTGTAGCCTGGATATAATTTGTCTAGATACCGGGAATACATTTCCTGTCTTTCTTTTTCCCCTATCCTCTTCCTCCCCTCTTGTCACTAATGTCAGCCCCCAGTTAACCTTCTCAGAAACAACATGCTTATTTAAAATGAGGTAACTCCATTTCCAACACGATTAACGAATAAACTTATGAACTTTTACTTAATAAATTCTAACAAAAGATGGGCTTGCCATTTAAACTCAGGCGACCGCTTTAAAGCGAAAAAAGGCCCTTTAATTCATCGCATCACTTAACCGTATACTGAGATAACCCATTCGATCTCAAGTTGGATGCTATCATCCTGAAGCTCGTGGGATTCTTGTCATCTGAGAAAGTGTTCCAATGAGCATTTTCAACAAACGCTATCTGAAGTTACGTTCACCATACTCGCAGAATTTACTGGAGAATTCCGATTTTAATAATTCCTTTCCGGTATCTTCGTTAACCAAAGCTCTTGACAAGTTAATTCAATGTCAGCTTAGTCATAAAATATAAAGAATTCCAGCCAGAAAAATAAATAAAAAACCTCAATTATTCTAGAAAATTAAGAATAATAGTCGAAGTATTTAGCCAATATGTTACAGACATGCATATTGGGCGGGGGGGGGGGGGTCTATTCGCAAAACCTGCGAACGTCGCACTGCATACTCTAATAGAATCATAATAGTTGTCTTCGACGAACTATGGTGCATGACTCACTCTTATATGAACGCTAAGCGCATATCCTGCACTTTATTTATCCCAAGGATGTAGCTCCAACGGATATATACAGAACTTATGGTAAATTAATAAAATGTATCATAAATTATATTTAATATATGACTTTCTTCTGTGTTTTATATTAAATACCTAATAGTATGACAAATTAAATCGGTGCTTCATTTTGTTTAAAAAAATAAATCGATCGATCGCGCACCATTATGTTCCTAAGGCACAAAAAAGTCGAACACAGGTTATGGTTTCAGAAAATATGGCTAATAAGTTAGTAAAATCCTTCAGTTCAAATTCAGACGATATAAAACTATATTTATACGCGCATCAGTACAACTAAGACACCTTCTACACGGAAATGACAATAGTAAAAAGGAAAATATTTGCAGGATAAATCAATAGCATCATTTCTTCCTAAAAATCTTTCACGACATTATTTGACTCGTTTTTTTATCTTTTAAAAAACTTAAACCTAAAATATTAAAATACTGTATTTAACTGCAGCATCAGTGACAACTTAAAGTCGGCATTGGTGGAATGGCGACTTTAAGATGGGAACTTAAGAAAAATAAGATGGATACAAGCAAGTATACAATGTTCATTTTTGTGGGTCACAGCTAATTTAAAGAGTTGTTGGAACAGTTAGGTTAGGTTCAAAACAAGACGCCTCAGAGGAACTTCTGAGTAAAATTTCCATCGACCAAGAAAGCTCTCAAACAGCTTCCTTGATCAGAAAAAAAAAGCAACTTTTAGGCCAAATTCTCAAACTATTATATTTGCTTTCGCACTGTTTGATGAGTTCGCATTCTATTTTTTTCTATCCTGGAAACCACTGCAATGGAAAAAGAATATCATGCTGCCACAAAAACGAGTACTCCGGTCTTATTACCGAATTTGTTGAAATACAGAAATAAATGCGTACAATCTAAACATCATTCCTTTAAATAAAAATAATTAATAAAAGTATTTAGTCTGGCTTATTTTATCCCTATCTGTAGACACATATCATGCAATTGATTCATTCTCACATAAACACTACCGTATTTTCTGATCTTTATAGAATGTAAATGCTGTCTTAACCGTGAATTTATTTTACATTATCAATCATTTTGTACAACACAATAAAAATAATCTCATACTACCTACTTCTTTAGCAGGAACATCTGATCAAAGAGTTATTTTCTCTAAAAACCGAGTTTCCTTCATCGTAAACGAAAGAGACAAAGATAAACACTCTTCGATTTGTTCGTTTTTTTTCCCCCCATCATAGCTGCAGCCATAGCAGGATATACATTTTTCTTCTTTCCTCCTAAAACGAAAACATCCTGGGTGTGTGTGGAATGTATTCATCATTAAAAACGTACCCGTTCAATTACGCAGTCCTCTATAGGTATACCAGCAACTGAAGTAACATTGTCGGCAATAGCTGTTGTGTATAAGACACTGATATGGAAAAGCAGTGAAGGTGCTAAGTAAGCTACACACCTGTTCTGAAATTCACATTAGATAATAAAAAGAGTTACATTTTCTAACCCCCATCTTCAACGTAATCATGCAATATATTGACTATAGTCAATGTAACATTTTATATGTATAAGAAACTGATTAACATTTTTTTCATGATTTAAAGTAACTGAAGTTAGAGACTTGGGTGGGGGGGGGGGGGAAGTCTTGTGTCATTTTTATGCGAGTTTTTTTTGAAAATGGGGAATTTCAAATTAAGGGATATTTGAATTTGTATAAGTTTTTTTTCTTTTCCTTGGCATGATTTTTTCGAACAATTTATCAATATTTCCTAATATCTTCAATTTTCATTGATTGGACACTGTAGCCGTTAACTATACGAAAATACCGTGTCCTTAGTATCCTTCGGATCAATATTTTTAAAACCTTTTTTGTTCTTCCAAAAGGAGCTTCAGGCAGTGAGGAAAGTCCTGTTCCAAATTGCAATTCAGAAGAATTCAATTTCCCTAAAGCATTTGAAGGAAAAGTATGAAATAAAACTATTACAAAAATTGTTCATAAATGCCCGAATGTTGTTTAAGTGCTCCTATTTTTTATCGATATTTTTGGGAAAAAATTGGCAATCGTGGACTATATAGAGATCTTAAATACTGTAAATTTCATCATGATGATCATGATGAAATTTATCATGATGATTATTACGCACCTGTTCTGCCCGTTAATGTAATCATTACCATGAACTATATCAAATAAAATCTCGGTTTTAGACATGATTGTGCTATTTCTTTAATATATTGCTCGATTTGCGATCGTGAGTCAGTGATTAGAAGCCGGATAAATCTAAATAAACGATTCCAGAAATCAAATCAGATAGAATTGCAACAACCATATATCACAATAAGTTTATAGTGCGAGTGAAACCGGACCAAATGTAGGTAGGAATGATTTATTTTTAACTCGATGGACAAAAGTTCTTTAAACTGCATTTTTATCAAATAAAATCAATGTTTGGAACTCGAACCTGCTAGACAAGAACTGTTTGCATCTCGTTTAGATGAGGATTATTTGCTAGACCGATTCAGAACCTTTATAATGATTTTACTTCCTGAAATTGAATGTACAATTCTGCTTTCAGATATAACATCTTAGATCGTTGCCTCAGATTACAGAACTTAAATAAAGTAGCGTTTATTATCATTCGATAAAATGTTCGCCTTTCACTTTGAAATGCGGTCCAAAATAAGTAATAAAGAAGTATTTGGGACGCTACGAACACAACATGGTTTGCCCGTGATATACTTTAAGACCAGCGATAAGATAAGACATGTTCCTAACAGGAAATGCACTGTTCATGTCATCACTGGAATTCCCTGACACAATGTTTCCCTGGGTAATAAAATGGCAGAAATAGGTTCAGACAGCAGCAGCAGAGACAGGAAAATCAGCATATGGCAAGCATATGAACTCCCTGTTAAAATCACAAAAATGGTTAATGGATAAAAGTTTGGGGTTTGGTGGATTTGAAGACGTTCGTCGAATTTCCAGTTTAATGTTCACATGATGCGAAGAAGCAGAAAATACTTGATTCAAATTACAAATCTCTACTACGTGTTCAGTCTAACTTTTCATCAGTTGTATTATTTTATTGCTTAATGGTATGTTTAACTTTTTGTAACACTAGTAAGTTCCTGACGAAGAGCACCTGTTGGCACACGAAACTAGAAATTAATAAGTTGAATAAAGTATTTTATGCTTCTTCACGTTATCTGGTCATTAAACCGGAAAGTCGACGAATGTTTTCATGCATTCTTACTGCGATTTGTAATGCTGTCTATAATTGCATATGCAAAGACTGTTGAGAATACGAAAGGATAATTAAAAATTGACCATGCGCAAAGAAAACATACTTATACTTTCTTCAGTAAGCACATCTGGAGATCTTTGCATCCAATAGAAAAGCTGCGGATTATTTCTTCCATTCTCCTTAATCAAAAGATGGAACATGTTTATGTTAGATATTATTTCATCTTGCTTTCTGTTGAATATAAATATCACAATAGATGACTTTCAATACCTGGTACGATGATGCCATTGCACTGACCGTGCAGACCGCCACAAGCAAAAAAAAAAAAAAAACCCGTCCACTGACACTAATTTAATTTGGTTCCTGATCTTTTGGGTGTGGAATTAGAGATGCATTAACAATTTAATTTTTCATCAGCATCTAGGATTCATCCTGAATTTGTAGAAGATTAATCATGAACCATACATAAGCTCCATGAGTATAATCTTCAGGAAAATCATGAGTTAACTTACGAACTTCACTGACGTTGTTTGTCTCGAGGTGACAGAAGTGTTTTCTTTCCCGGCATGCAGACAAACAAACCGGCTGGTTGGGTGTTTAACTTACAATAAAGCAAAGCAACTACGGCTAAGCGGCGAGTTTAATTAATTGTTGAGGAGTGAAAACACCCCAATGCCACCGAAAGAGACCTTCGCTTGAATAGGCCCGAGAAATGTTCCCTTGAATATTACAACGGCAACTGAATCCAGGTCTTTCTGATGAAAGGGCGTTGCCGCTTTTCCAATGTGCAGCGGAGATGACCAACCCTCCAGTAATACATACGCCTGACAGATATAATCCACTTTATTTAACGCCATAACTACCTGGTTGGTTTTGACATACAGCCGAGGCAGCTAAGGCCATGAGGCTCGTGTTCTTCATCTACGTTAACTACGTGTATTCTCTTCTGGCCAGTTTGCCTTTTCCTCCGAAAATCCCTTCCACGTCCGTATGAGATCAGCTCCAATTGAAACTACATTATAATGATTCTTCGCATTATGGAAGGGATTTGAACCCACGCCTTTCTGACCCAGAGCATCGTTGATACTGTTAACTACTTAGTCACTAATTGTAAGCAGCTCAAAACTACCAAAAGCATTCATTGTCCTAGAAGCGAGTAAATTATATTCATCTCTAAAGTTAGAAAAAAAAGTTAGCTAAATTACATCTAGTGGATTGCATCTAGTCATCGGAAAAACCTGAAATGGTCTAGAAAAAAAAATTCCATGTTTTGTTTCTAGAGCAAGGTTCCCGTATTACTCAAATTTTGGTCTGCTTTCAGTACTACCAAAGTTAGCATTATGGATGTTTTTTCGTGGTGCTTGCAGTCACTTAAAAATCTGATCAATCGCCTACCCAACTCCAGAGAATAAAATAAATTATCTCTTAGGCTTAATTTTAATATATATCTCTAATAATTACGACCTGTGGGAAAAAAAAACAACTTAAAAATGATGAATTCCAATCTGTATTTGTCATAATCGCTATTAAACAGCCAGAAAGAAAAAACACGATGTCAACTTTACTTATGATAACACTTATTGCTTACTGATATTGAATCAGCACACGAAATCTGTGTGCTGATTCATTGTTAAAATGCATAGGCGCGCCTTCTTTTACGCTAATCATCGGAACAAACAAACAACAACAAAAAAAAAAAAACTTTAGAAAAATTATAGTTACTCTTCCTATAAAATGTATTAACCCTTTACCTTTAGTATGCCAAGAAGGGATAATAATATCGATCTCATTATTTAAACTTATACAGAACCATATGTGGCTGTGCCTGTACACACTAACTTCAGTTCCGATTCGAGTCTTTTCTTCTTGATTTCTGTAAGTGTCTTCCGTTAACATAAGCTGGATGCAAATAAAGATAAGATTTCCGAACAAGTTCTGAAAGGCTATTTTGTTACCTGCGTTTCTTCCTTCCAGGTGTTCTCACTAATCTATCGACGTGGGTGGTGCTGGCACACGGTCCCACGTGATAATTAATGTCCGATAATTACTGACGGAAAGTTATATTTAATTAATTGGGCATTAAGCAGTTGTAGGCTACAGGCCATAGTCAAATTAGGTTTTCCATTCGGTGCAACCAAGAAAGCAAGCAGGGGGAAAAGAGCAAATAGAATTTTCTGCTAACGCAGAGACATCTTTGCTAATTACCCCTCGGCCTATAGGACAGGCATGTTTGACACGAAGATTGCATTACAGGTATTGCAACCAGGGATTACAAACAGGTCTCGTTCACTGTTGTCTATACAGCGGTGGGAGGGACTGAGTATCAGCACGCGGCGACATCAAGTCTGTAGTCGTGATAGAACGTGAGTGCCCGCTGTAGCAGTACCTTAATGAACTGGTACGGTGGGAACTGGGCGAACTGGGAGTGTCCAACTTTCAAATCCCAAACAACTGCTAGAGATGACTGGGCATACATACACATGTCACCCCTTCTAATGGATAGATGTGGTAAAAGAGTTTTGAATCTTTGCGCCAAGAGTCGGGCCCTCTGAGGGTGAGGTGATTAGTTCGTGTTCGTTAAAATACTTTTCCCATTATCCGTGGCATTTAGTTAGTAGTCAGGAAAGATGCTATCGCCAAAGCATGTATCCTCATAACTTTGACTGAAGAGTGTAGTTAAGTGATTAGAATCAGTATTATCGCTGTAAAGTTGTTAAGTGGTTCACCGTGTAATATTTCACTCCATTCTGTGATTTCAAAATAAGAAGTTATTTCGTGGTTCAGTTCGCTTTTGCGTTTTCTGGTTTGACAATTTCAAATTTACAGAAAAGAAATTCCTTTGAATATTTGGTAAGAAAGTGGTTTGTGGCAAGAACTGCTACTGGTTGGCTTTCCAAAGCAGTTGGAATAAGACGGAAATATGGCTCTCACAATTCAGGGTTCCTTCACCAAAAAAAAAAAAAAAAAAAAAAAAGTAATGTATGAGGGTCTCTGAATAACGTACATTAGTTAGGCGAATAACATGTTTAAAATAACACCGGAGCAACTACAGACTTGATGTCGCCGCGGATATTATTATATTGTTTATCTGGGGAACAGGAGGTTCCAGGAGGAAAGATCCATTGTTTTCATATATGCGACCAGCTCACTTACTTTCGGCTGAAAAGTCCACCCCGCAAAGAATCTTAATAGATTCTTTGCATTCTAGAGAAGTGGATCTTAGTCTAACCAAAAGATTCCCGTTCTTTCGATTGCACTAGGAAGTCTCGGAACGTGAAAGTAATGTTTTCATAAAATAATACGATGGAATTAAAAAAGTAAGCAAACGAAAAAAAATTGATGGGAAGATTGCTGTACGAAAACTAATATCATAGTTGCTTAAGTAGTATGGTTTCGCAGTAGCAGCTCCAAGAATAGTTACCTTATGCTGTAAGTCGAACGCCTCTTGGGAAAAAACTGCACTGATTCCAACCAGCCATTCACCGCTAATTTATCTTATGCAGAATGCAATCGCTACCCTTCATAGGTGATTGAAAGTACAAACCAATATTTATCTATACAAACCAATGTATATCTGTTTTCATTAGTAACCTAACATTCATTCATTTCGTATGATGATTCAACGATCGTGAGTCTCTTTTACGGGGAGGTACGGTACTACCTCAATCCTCCCCCCCCCCCTATTTTTATCCGGACTCGGGACCGGTGTAGCTGACAATTCAGACTTATGGCTGAAGGGATTGTCTTCCTGATTGTATCCGTGTGTGTTCACGGGACCGGTTTGCCTGTTTGCGGGATGAAAAACCCCAGATAAACTGGGGGAAAAACCCTGCTGTCCACGCCCAAGACCGGCTAACTTGTCTATGGCTGAGGAAGATCCTTAAGCTCTTCACGTCGTCGACTGGAATCTAACCCAGGACACTCCTTTCCCACGCATATGGTAGCGAAGCGCAAAGCCACTCCGCTAACCGCGCGGACAGTAATCTAACATTATAATACTATACACTAGTTAATTTGTAAAAATACTTCCATTTGTTGGTAGTATCGAATTATATGATTAGATCTCGAATGAAAATAGATATACAGAGTTACTTTTTTCCCCAGAATATTAAATAATTATTTTTACATAATTTGAATTTGGGCATAATCAAGATTGACAATAAATACAAATGCGGTTTCGAATTTAATAAACCTTTATAACAGTGACAAACTTAACTGGAGAACTACACGTTATTTTTGTATTACTTGCGACGAGATCCACAAATATATTCTCAATAGGAAAGCATTGGACGAAATATATATGTCCCCTTCTTTAACTCAACGAATCCATTTTAAGCAGCACACAGCCAGAAGTCTTTTTTTTTTTTTTTTTTGTAGCTCTCATCCAGGAAAGATGAATTATTAGTAGACCTATAGTACTTTTGATGCCATTGACGTGCTTGGAGTTAGACAATTTTTGAATTTTTCCAAGCCTCCAATAAACAGGGAACTGGTCCCACACCGAGCGATAAAATCATGTCCCACGTAAAGTGACGCATTGCTTGTGTTAGTGGACTACAAAGACTGATAGGTGGTCACCCGCACCATCCATCAAGCCCACGCTTTGGAACCACCGACTAGCGGTTCCAAATTAAGGACAATTAGTATCTATGACCTTTTTTCACAGCCCATCGGCAGAGAACGAAGAAGGAATTCTGCTCTACGGTTTTCCCTCACCGAATCGCTAAATTTTGTGTTTCATTTACATTTAAATTTGCTTTGTCTTAATACTGATCTTCGCTAATTTCATTTTGGGTTTCAGATCTGGTGAAGGAATGTCTCAAACTCTTTTCTATACCACCTTAATTCTGGGAATACAGAGCACAGGTCAGTAATCTGCGGATCGCATGCGGCCCATCCGAGACTAAAGTTAGTTTCCTTACTATTTTTAATAAATAATTTCAAATGTGTTTTTTTTTTTTTTTTTGGTTTCTAAAGGAGTCACATTATTATATTAAGCACAAACTATTAAAACAGAAATAACTAATTATTTTTCGATTTTCAAAATTAAATAATTAAAAAAAATCAAAATTATCCATACTTGTTTGCAATATGACAATGAATGTGTCATTGTCCATCCCTTCTCCCCCCCCCTCTTAGTAAGAAGTATTTCGATCTCCGCGATGAAGAATCAGATGCTAATGCGATTCCCAAGTCCAAAACAGTTGCTGATTTCTGATCTGGCAAATTCCATACTGCTCAACTACTGGAGATGTTTGCATTCCGTTTGTCATACAAAGCTGTTCAGTTTTATTCGAAATATCGGTTGTTCAATGAGGGATCGTCCAAACAGGCTTTATTCTTACACGTTTTATCCCATTTCAACTCGATTTAAAGCATAACTTGAAAATACGAAGTAAGTATTAAAAATCACCTATAAAAATATCGCATCTTTTCACCGATGACGTTTTTTTTTTTTTCTGATGTCATAATTTGTTCGTCGATCGATATTAATAGTTTCGTTACAATCTCAAATGCATTATTCCTGTGAAGTTTTTGTGTTACTAATAGGTAAATGCCAGCAATGATAGTATTATCATCGCCTTCATATTCAGATAAATAGCGTTCCCAGTGTCCAACTCCAGAAGTGCAAAAATAATAGAACCCAGTGAAGCACTTCATATTAAAGGTGAAATGAACACAAATTAAAAGCGAAACAAACAATTTAGTAAGTCCTACTGACGAGCACGTTTTATTTACAATTTAATATAAATCACATATGCAAAGGATAGACAAGCCAAACCCACCTATCATTTACATCACGAGTGGCGTGGCGGTAGTGGAATGACATCATAGTAAGCTGAGGTTCAACATAAAACACGAAAACGAGCGCTTATTCAGTGCAAAAACGACGTCGTGTTAAAAATGCACAAACAGGAATGCAACCAACAAAGACAACTGGCGGATAACGAAATGTGAATGAGCGGACGTTGTTTTCTTACCGCCATCTCTAATGGATGTTGCGGTAGTCTTCTGAACTAAACTAGAATTACGATCGCCCACTTTTTTACTTCTCACCAGAAATAAAAGGAGGGGGGGACGGGTGATGTCTTTACGCGTGCTACTCATTACGTCGTGGTCATTGTTACGACTCTGGTATAGGACGGAAAAACCTGGCAGGCCTGCATCGTGTAATCACCATCCCTTGATAACATGTAATAACCCAAGCCGCCAACCGCCTAACCTGCGCTTGCATCGTACAAATATAGCTCCGCTGAGTGCCCTACAACAACAACACCAGCATGGACCGCCGGTCCAATTCTTCCACCACAAATCCCATGGCTCTCATAAGGGGAAACTGGACATTGTATTGACCTCTTGACCCCGAATCCGACCTCGTTAATACAGTACGGCAGCTTCGAAATGAAGGGATTAAAGTTTTACAAAGGAGATCCGGCCAGGGTAGCATAACGACATTTATAAGTTCCTGGGAGATGTCATATAATTTCCTTGGTGTCAAACAACATGGAAGATGCGCTGCGCTCTTTGCTCCCAAGAGGGTCGCTCTTTGGTCCTTTGTTGAAACCTAACTTTACACTATCTTATAATATTAAGTCAGCAGCTTAACAATTTCTAAATATCAAATACCATATCTTAAGCTAGGTAAAAATAAATAAATAATAATAATTAAAACACCGTTTTACTCCTGTTCTGCACAGCAGGATAATTCTAAAAGTGCTACGGGTAAGAACAGTTATTATATTCACATAAAGATATGCACTCTGAAAACAAATTAAATTGTGTATGTTATGATAAACTACATCCAAGTCGTAGGGCGATAACGCCGATGCAAAAAAAAAAAAAAAGTGCTTAAGATTCCACACTCTTTTCATTAACTGCACAACGTAATGTATCTTCTGCATTAACTTCTAAGAAAAAACAAGCATTTATCCTTTTCGTTGTTTCTTTTCTTTCAATTATCAGATTATGGAAGCAATAACTGATAGCATCTTTCCTTCTACAACAGATTATTTGACTTTTTAATTCTTAGTCATTACAAAATATTTGGGTCTGCATATAAAGAATTATAATTTTCTTTCTACCATGGCACGTCTTTTTTTCCCCTAAATGTATAGTCCTTTTATAACTGCAATGAGATTACAATAAGCTCACAGTCCGTATCATTTCTTTTCTCTTTAAATCCATGTTCAACATAGAAGTTTCATAATCGCAAAAAACATTCTGGATTCATGGAGGAAAAACGCCGACTATTCTCTATAAATACTTATAATTGAAAGATCACAATCCTATAGATCACTAAGTATACGTTACGATATTAAATATACTTCAAAGGGTTGTAATTGGAAAATTAAAAAAAAAATTAGAGGAAACTAAAAGTGGAAACATTTAAATAAATATACAGACAGTACTTGTACGTACCATTTATTGTTCGTTGAGGATGTCTGCAGATTGTGAAAACACAATCTGCAGGCAGTTTCCTTTTATTTTTGATTATATTAAGTTTTCTATGGCAGGAGGAATATCAGTAAAAAGAAAACTGTCTTTAATGGAATGAAGTTTAGTGAACCGAAAATCTGCTTCATTTCCATTATGGCACCGCTGTGATTCATCGCCTTAACAATGCGACAATCTGTTCAATGGTTTACCGAAAGTTCCAGTGTTTTTCAACAAATAAATACGCGACTGCATTACCGACAAATAAAATTTTAACGAATCATTAATCCCTCGTCTGAAGATAATACGACTTCATCCCTCGATTAATTGTTACTTGCCAATTAATCTTTAAAAGTTAGAAGCTTCTTTGTTTAAATCCATGCGCATTTAGATTAATGAATTATATTAATCCTCTTTTCATTCACATTGTGATTATCACTTGCATAATTCATAATCCTTTAATTATGAATTAATGCGATAATCATTAATTCAAGCGAATTCATATTTAATTATGAGCATACGCATCTGATCCATTGATAGGTGGCTGGTCATTATAAAAGATCGATCTGTACAGTGAGGTAACTATTAATAAAATAAAATAAAAATTAACTATCCAGTGAGAAAGAATGTGGATGGTTTTTTAATACATAACTAAATTCTTCTGAAACAACGCTCAAAATTTACCAGTCTTATGAACAGCATTAGAGATTGACATTTTCATTTTTTTTTTTTTTGTTAGTTTACTTATGAATTAAAACGGTGATGCGTATTTGTGTAATACTTTACAGGTAACTAATAAATAAATAAATAAAAAACTTAAATCGCTTCAAATTTCGTAGGCTGAGAAAATTTCGAAGTTGGTTAATTACATGGAAGGAAAGTATGTTTCAGCAGACCTTTCTTTTACGATCACGTGATTAGAATGCATATAAAATTACGTAACATGTA
Source organism: Typopeltis vanoorti (assembly GCF_054136105.1). Lineage (NCBI taxonomy): Eukaryota > Metazoa > Arthropoda > Arachnida > Uropygi > Thelyphonidae > Typopeltis > Typopeltis vanoorti. The sequence goes on from NC_143564.1 coordinate 109,663,880, forward strand.
ATGATTGGATTCGATGGTATTTTGGCCACACCTCTCCACTAAGATGGAATCTGCAAATCAGTAGTGACTGCCAATATTTATATTTCACTCGTTTGAAAGATAATTTATTGTATTGAACTTTTTTTTTTTTTTTTTATCGTATTTGATGTTTCTTAGGTGAAATTGAACTGATGTTCCTTTGTAACATCTAAATAACGACTGTGGGATGATCTTCAATGAAATGCCAGTTTGGTTTCGAAAATTTAACAAAATTGGCCTAAATTGTTTAGAAAGACCCGGATTCAAACCCAGTCTAGGAACGCGAGTAACATTCATAAGACTTTTCAGCAAAAATTGTACTAAACGTCTCGAGTGGATGTGCGAACCCTCCCGAAAGCGCGAAATTTTAATTATTCTTCCTCTGTGGTAACATAAATTCCGTGAATTAGAAAACTTCTCATTTCTGTGTAACTTATGTATAACATTACTACCAGTGTAAGAGGCGGGCTTTCCATTCCAGCGTATCTAGAAGAAATCCAGATCCACTGCATGAGATCAATTAACTCTCCACATACGACATTGATGTGCTATAGGTTCTTGTCTTCAGACCCGCTTAGTTGGCTGAGTGTTTAGGGATCCACTTCCCAGCCTACGAGTTCGAATCCCGCCATACAAGTAAATAATGTGATTTTCATTGGGTGGGAGATCAATTTCATCGCTCGGTGTGAGACCACCTCCCTGCTTATTGGCGGCCTGAAGTGAATTCAGTAAGTTCCATGTTTGATTTCTAGAGCAGGATTTCGGTACAAGTAAATAATATATAAAACTGATAAAAATAGAAAAAATAAATCTTTATCACACTCATGGTATGAATGTAGTATAGCTTTATAATAATAATAACAAACCTTTCCTGGGTGGGAACCACATTATAAACTTAGTCAAACAATTGAGCAGCCATTACCACTGTGTCAAAACATACACGAGATTCACCATCCCGTGCATAGTTTGATTTGTACATATTCCCACCTGAAGCTTGACTTCTCTCTTCCATTTTTTCCGCATTCTGAAGCTTTAACACGCATTTATAATAAGCATGCGCATTGATAGGATTAACGGCCTCGTTATATAATACAATAGGTTGATATGTAATGAAGTCATAACAGAATATTCTGCTTAATAGGTAACGTAACTTGGAAAATGAACAAAAAATTACTGAGATTGCCTGTAAAATAATTCGGAGAGCAGTGAAAAAGTAATGACATTTACTTTTTTTTTTTATCAATATTTGATATCTTTTTGTTTTGCAATCTTTTTTCAATTAGTTTCTTGGTATAAGCGAATATTACTTGACCAAACTGGTACGCATGTTCTGCTTTTCATTGCCTTATTAGTCGTACACGATATAACTGCTAATCTCAATCTTTTCTTCATCGTGATAAACAATTTTTATTTGCCCTTCAAACATTACGGCGCTGAATACACTATTAAATATTTAATAATCTTGATACTTGGACTTTAAATCGGACTTAGAGATGCAATGAATGCGTAATATTAATTAAATTCTCAACCGCAGAAAAACAACGAGCGTTGGACACAGTGCTTGTGTCGATTTTGTCCTATTCAAGCAACATACTTCATTTCATAGTAATCTTTTCTTTAACTTCATATTCTTCCCGCAGACATAAATGAACTTTGATATGTTGATTTAAAAATAAAGTTGGTAAAGATCGTAAATTAATGAGAAGAAATAAATTACACGGAATTACGTTCGTATTGAAACTGAGCCTCACACCCACATTTGCCATCTTACCTTTCGGGTGTAACGTCAGAATAGAGTACAAAGCTACTATTCAATTAGAAAAGATAAAGTTAATAGTATAATACCGCATTAAAATCTGTAATCAAGCTGTCATTATAAGGATGATGTATTGGTGGATTATAATTTCCATTTTGCAAACTGTAAAACTCTTCAGTGACATTTGATTCGATGATCACAGATGAATCATACGAGTAAGAGAATTACGAAAATGTATGGTATTCCTCCTTAAGAAATCTTTTTCGTTTTTTCAATTTACTGGGACGGATGCCACAACAAATGTCAGTTATATAAGACTCGGTTTGAACGACGAACATCTCTGAAGTCAGAAACTGGATTTGTTCCAGTTTCTGACTTCAGCTTAATTTACTCAGTTTTAAAGTTATTTGTTACATTTGTAGATAGTTTGTGTCAACTAATATCTTCAAAACATGGGGACGTGAAACCTGAAATTCGAAAAACGGACCACACCTAAAGGTCATCTACTCTCTTAAGCGTATGTGGTGTACGCTGTTTCTATGTCACAAGTAATACTCCCGCCTGCTTGCGTGGTCAAATTCATCTTGATAGATCAAAGCTAGTCGATGGTGGGAAGTGAAAAAGGGGTCCACTGGTGTCGGAGGTGATGAAGCCGTCGGTATAGACGCCCATCTGCTGGCCATTATCGATCCTGACGCTGAATGACCTTCCGAGTTTGTTGGCAAGCTCAGACTGAGCAAGTTGCAGTAATCATTCGAGCCTTGCCAGCCCTTACCCGCCTGCAGAGGTCATCACGTCCTTTTTCCGCCGATGGCCGACCTCGCCGCGCTACTGGACAAACCAAGCATCCTATAAATCCAGGGTGGCAGCTAAGCACGTGGAGTTATAGAGCCGCTATGACCGCGTGATAATCAAGGTAGACGGAACCCTGTCTTCGGGGACTTGTGCTGGTTGGATGGAGCGAATCCCGCTTGTTAAGAATCTTCACATCCTTGTATGACAAGAGGGGGGAAAGGGAGACTGGCAAGTCGCCCGAACGGCATGCCGCAGATTAAGGAGAGGCTCTCTGATTGCCTTAGAGAAGATGACTCGGCTTCTATCAGAGTGTTTTTCTAGGAAACAAATGCAAGAAGTCATCATAAAGTTGTATCACTTCTTATCACCGCCTGGTGTGCCGTATAAGGAGATTGAAGGGCACAACATGATAAATTACACGATTTTTTCTATTGTAAACGTGGATTGGTAAAGCTTAAATCCTTCATTACCGCTAAGGGAGTTATATCACAAACAAATCCTATATCTTTTTTCCATTACTTTTTATATTTATTAACTGTACTCTTTCTTTAGACTCAATAGAGACCTTCGTTCATCTTATATTTTAAAGATCAGTTCTGGAAAGCCTGAGAGTTCCATATATGCTTCCCAAGTAATCTTCCAATTTCCAGATGGACACTTTCTCAATATGCAGTTATTGCAAAAATGTACTAATTACAAACTCACGAGCAGATATTATTGTAAAAGAGACTGTGCAATTCATTCACTTTGTACAGAACACGGACAAATATCTTCATCACGTAAAATGTACAGTATTATGAAAATCTCAGCAGGATTTGCCATGTTTAATTTATAATTCTAAAATATCTGTTCTCCTTTTTTTTTTTAAATTAAAGTTTTGACCACTTGGTGTGTCTCGATTTCTATTTCCCTCAATACTCTCATAACTGCTTCCCAGATTTAAAGTGGATTTGCATATTTGTGGTGAAAGGAGTACAATACAGAAAGTTGAAGTGTAGCGAGCATTTTGTCATCGTGCTACGACACAGTTTTCGAAAGCATTGATTTTCTTTGGGGAAAAAACTCAGTTTGGCAAATTTTGTTTTTTGATTAAGAATAAAGTTTAACTTTTAATGTTTAAATTTATTATAAAGATTTTAATTAGCTGACAAAGTAAAATTTTAGCTATTTACAGCTTTTAAAAGTGGCGGGCTACAATATTTAAATATTAAAACAAGCGCGTTGAACTTTTTTAACCTAAAGATAAATGGTTCGCCTAGACTTTTATTATTATTAAAACTAGATTTGTTTCTTCGACATATTTCGCTGTCTACATGACTGACATCTTAAGGAAGTTATTTACCATAAGTGAAAAAAAAATAAAAAATTAAACGTTTCCCAACAGCCGTTATTTCTATCAATTGAAATTCACTGGAATGATAGTTTAATCACGTGTATCATTAGACATGCTATGTACAGTCTTTACATTTTTTACTTGTATTAAATAACTTCCTGAAGGTGCTGTCGGTCATATAGACAGCGAAACATCTAAGAAATACATCTAGTTTTAATTTTTAAAAAAGTCTACGAGTCAAAACCTGGTTATTTATTAAGTGAATATAAATTACTCGTAGAGGATTACCTAAAAAACGTTTATGGCAGTCAATTTCATTGGTTCAGCTGTCATATTGTCGATTTTAATAACATTTAGAGCTTTATTAAACAGAAATTAAATTAATAAACAATAAAAGAAACATCCTGTTTAAATTAATTTCATAACAGCACTGATGTTTAGTACTATAACTGTTTCCTGATGATTGACCCTCAAGTCAGAGGCATGGCACTATTAGTGTGAGTGGGATTGGTATATAACATTAAAATTTGGTTATATCGTTGGATTGAAAACTATTATCAAATTGATATTATGATTGTTAGAAATATTTTTATATTGTATAAAATTAATGTGTGTATAATGATTGAAAATAACTGACATTTCCTCTGTTTCCTAGCATGATCTCTGTGTGCTACTTGAAATTTTTTCGGAAATTACTCGTTATTTTTTAAATGTGATTCTGACATTGTAGAATTGCAATTTTAGTACCCTAATAATCTACTTATTTCATAAGTGAAGACCTATTGCGAATTTCCCCAATACAGATTTTACTGCACATATCGAGTAATGCCTAAGAGGAAAGTTCCGTGACTAGCTGGAGAGTCCCCCCCCCTTCCGCAACATATAATTCATTTCATGAATTATATGTTGCAGAAGGGAAAGAGCTTATAAATTTTCAAAAGTGGTGGCTTTGAAAATTTGTTTTTAAAATGCTTTTTTTTGTAATAGAAAAACATTGCATTTCAAAGTAAAAACATAACTTAGATGTAGCGAAGTTAAATGAACGTGAAATAATGATTTGAACATGTAGGATATTGTTTTAATACAACGGTTGCCGCTATCCATAAAGCAAATTCTAATTAAAACAGAAAGTAGGTAAAATAGTCAACAAATAATTGATCAGTATCCTATGATAAATGCAACCAGTATGGTCATCTCTGAAATTTTGCTTTCTTCTTCTTTACAGCCTTGTCTTTCATTTTAATCCATTCTTAGAAAACTATAAAACAAAATACGTGTTACAAATTCGGTAGAAATCGAATGAAGAACTGATATGTAGAGGTGTCTACCAAATTACCGACTACCTCTCACCCTTTCATTTAGTCCACTTGAGCTGCAGTTATCAGCGATCTTTAGGAAACGTCAGATAAAATGATATTCCAAATCATTTTATCCAACGAATCATTATATGCCTTTTTTCAACGAAGTTACATGCCATAAAAACAGTGTGGTAATTTTTTTATTTTTTTATTTTAAAGATATCTAGTTCTTTCATTAAATGGTATGTAGCACTCCTAATTACAGTTTGCTCCTTGATAATTATCTTCAAATAAAAATCACGGAATGGCCATATTAGACTTACATTCCGAAATTATTATAGAAGCTCGAATTCTGTACCAACTGATTCTTGTAATAGGCATATTCAGGGACTCAATAAAATTTGTTTGGCTTAAACATACTGTCGTGACTCTTAACCAGATTTTTTTCTCTATTTATTTATTTTTAATTAAACAGTCGAAGTAAAACCAGAAAAAAAAACATACATAATATACTTATCTAAATATTCATTTATTTAAGTATATTAATTAAATTATAAAAATTAAACGATTATTAACTTACCATAAATTACACACAATTATGCTAGTTATAGGCTCTTACCACAAATTATTTATAAAAAATTCTTTAAGTATTTAATGTATGCCGATTTCGAAAATGCACCCGCTTTAACATGGGTGGAACGCAAAATAAATCTGGCTCATGAACTAAAATTAGCTTCATTATCAGAATATGTGCACGGTAATCAAGGCCGCATTTAAGTTTCCGATTCTAACACTATTTTTTTTTATTAATAAATTCTGATTTACTAAGAAAATCATTGTACTTCATTACAGCATAATATTTAATAAATTAACATTTATTATAAATACATAATCATTTCCTTGAAAATAAAAAAGGTATTTGGTTCTTAAAGATGTGGAAATATGACCGACTATTATTCTTAAGCATGCCAGAAATAAACTCATTAATTATTCTATTTCCACTTGGTTTCATATTACGGAAGGGCCAACTGAGGCTCATGAAATCAGTAGATGCGCATCTGCTAATTGGGTATGCGCTCAGGTCGGTTTTGTGGCAGGCCAAACCCCCACCACTTTCGTGGGACCGACTGAGTCTCTTCCAAGTCATTGAAATATTCTTCGTGTATTTCTTAACTTTAAGCATAAGGGGATTCCAACTAAGGTTTTCGCAACCAAAAAGGCCTATTATTCATCATCGTAGCTGCGCTACGGAAAGATATTTTATTTCATCAGAAGCCTTTATAAATATTCAGGATTGAAACTCAGATCTTTCCAACCAAAGAGCATCATGGAACCGATTAAATATATATCAGACTCCACTTTCCTGAGAATCCGAAGAAACAGTATAAGAAGCTGGTTCCTGAGATAACTGTTTATGGAAAATTAAGCCACTTTCATGAAGATTAATAAATATCAGTAGTGGAAATTATGAAAAAAAAAATCATGCTTTAAAACAGTTTTAAATGGAAACTATAAATGAACGCACACCATCCTCCCCTTCAAATATAGCTTAACATAATTAAATAAACAAGCTACTGCAACTGCAGATTTTTAATGTTTCATTTTTTCTCTTTGCTTCCTATTTACATTCCTCTCCTCTGAAAAGTGGATATTTCTGAATTTAGGATTCATTTTGCTTTCCGCTGTACAAATTCTCTCACGCACAACATAACGGGTAATAATTTCGATCAAGCAGAAATTGCGCAAAAAGTTGTTCCTCAAGTTAACCGTTGAAATTTATCTCAAAATATACAAATATGTCTTTCTTTCTTTAATTCTTATGAAATGAATAACCTTGATTCGTTTAGGCACTTTTATATGAAAATATTTTAACTTCATATAGTATTTAGTTTGGTTCCTATTGTTTTATCTACCATGACGTCATGCTACACTTAAGATGCATGTGTGTATGGAAAATGTGACCTGTTCTGATCGAGACGATACAGCTAGAATAATCTGATGTCGCAAAAATTGTTCATTTCTTATATATATATATATATTTAAATATTCGAAACATGTCCCTTAAACACATTTTAAAAATTCGGAAAAAATTCCTAAATACGAATGACGCAAAATTTTTTTTTTTTTAAATTCAAGAGTTCTGCGACACTTCGTGATGAGAAGATCAAGCGCCCAACAAAAAGTGATATCGCTTAAGAATAATCCTGAAGCTTTTTTTTTCCATAGGAAAACATGTATTTTCTCCTACTACCCCCCCCCCCACCACCACCACACACACTGACAAACCGGTCTGATAAAACCCAATTAAAAGAGACATAAGGTTTACTGATAACGCTAGCTGCTTCTACGTTTTTTTTTAAATAACCATAAACTAGCAGTTATTTAAAAATAATCCCAGATTCTACCATAATTTTTAATTTAATTTTTTAATAATTAGTTTAAAAGCAACAAATAAATTAACCAGCCATTCTGAAGTCACGTGTTTCCATTAATATCTCGTTTTGGAAATAGCCATGCATGGATCGTATTTTAAGATGCGATAATAATGCTATGTTCAAATAAAGTACATAAAGAAAATAATAGTAATAAATAGATATTGCTCAAAAACTTTGTTTTCTTGTCCTGACAATTATTAAGCAATTAAAATTGAAGGCAGTTATTGTTAACAACACACAACCTCCGCGTTATATCACCATATCCTGCACTAATAGAGACAAGCGAACACAGAGATTGACAGACCTTGAAGTTAGAGTGTAACCTAGATAATGTGTCTTGTTTTACTAGATAGCCACTATAATCTTGTAGTGTTAGAATGGAAATTGCCACGCAAAGTAAAAGGAAGGAATGCAGATAGCGAAGTACGTACTGTGGTAATAGATTGACCTACAATATTTTATTCGGCTGCATTCACATTTTGTGAACAAAGTTTTTCCTCTTGATCTTTGAAGCAGTCATATTATGCATGACGCTATTATAAAAGCGTCGAAAAAGACCTGTAATCAAATAACAAAAGGTTCTCTCAATTCTAGATATCTAGAATCTCGACGTGCACATTATATCCAATAATTTTACAGCGTACTTGTCATTGGAAACAACGCTTAGCATCGTTATCTCTCCTGACGGAACCTATTTCTGCCCGCCGACCCAGCATCAAGCGTACGCATTGAAGAACAGAATGAGAGAGGGGAAAAAAAGCTAACGTTATTCTCAATAATAATATAAAAAAAACAGACCTTCACTTTTGGCAAGAACTGCTTCGCATCGTGTACAATTGCTATAGAAAAACATTCGCTACGAAAGTCTCAATGAGAACTGTTTGTTGTAGAAGGGGATGCGATAGAAGGAGGGAACAGGTGTGCCAACTCTCACCAAGATGCCTTAAATGATTCCCTACCTTCGAAGTTTGATGGGGTTTCTCAAACTTTCTTACAAATCCCACTCACTTTTTTTTTCTATTTTCTTTTCCTATTTTTTCGCAAAAGTGTGAGGTGTGGACATAAAGAAAGTTGGGTTCAACTATTTTCACAGCTAAGGTATTCGTGTTGAGTTGAAATAAGGCGGTTTGTCTCTTGACCTAATTCAGCGGTGTGTGGAGTTATGCGTTTGTGCTTGTTTTCAATTTAAAGGGAAACTCACGAGCTTAAAAAAAAAAAAAAAAAATCTCGTTTTGACTGTTTCTCATTCAGCTACCCCGTGCCTTCTTGAACTTTGTGACGTGGTGGAGACATGCTAGCGAAGACTGTCTTTTAGTGAATTTCATCGGTTTTGCAATTCGTAAAACAAATCGCTATCCACTTTGCGAATAATCGCATTCTGCATCACCCTCATGTCTCTAACGGCATCTCTTCTGTAAATTTTCGATTATTTTTTTAGATGTAGTCAAATTCACGACCGCGCGGTTAGCCTAGCGGCTGTGCGCTTCGCAATCATATGCCTGGGGAAGGAGTGTCCTGGGTTCGATTCTCATCGCCGACGTGAGGAGCTTAAGGATCTTCCTCGGCCATAGCCAATTAACCGGTCTTGGGCGTGGGCAGCAGGGTTTTTCCCTCAGTTTATCTGGGGTTTTTCATCCTGCAAGCAGGCAAACCGGCCTTATGAACACACACGGATTACAGTCATGAATACCTCCATTAGGGATGCAGCAGAGGAGTGGCGTGCCGGCTGCATTATTTCGCTGTGACTCCTCATTAGGAGGAGACCCAACCCGTCTGAATCAGACGGAAAGGAGAGATAGATAGTCAAATTCACATTTCAAACAAAGAATTGTACTCTCACAACATGACGATTCAGAATATAAGGAGTGTGATGCTAGAATTGATACACGTATCATGCTTACAGGAATTTCTTTGGGGAGACTAAGCACTTAATATCCAGCAGTAGTGTACACATATGCAGAATTGTTTTTTCCCTTGATGAGGAATTTGCATCATTTCCACGGGCGAATCTTACGCAGTCAGAACAACATGTGCCTTTTGGATAGGAAGACCTAGGTCTGGATCGCGTCAAGTACGCAAGGAACTTGCTATATCATATTCAGGATTTAAAATGAAGATGAGCTAGCCAGTTATTCAGCAGTGACAGAGATTTTCTTTCCACGCAACGTACACAACCGCAAGAAAACATCACTATCTAACAACTTCCCTTGTTCATCATTGTTTCAACTGTCGCTTATAATTCGGATGCACCGTATGTCTCAAGTTCCTTGAGCTCCTTCTCAGGCCAGGGGAAGAGAACAACTATATCGCTTATTATCCAAATAGCAATTTTGTCTCAGAAGTCACAACTGTTATGACATTACATGGTGTTTAGTTCACATACAAATAATTCCAGTTGAATTTGTAAAACTTTCATTTCCTATCCTTCAAGTAAAATCTGTTGAAAGTTTTTTTTTTTTTTTAAATTAAGGCTAAACAAATTGATTTATACATTTCCGAATAAGAATTGAATTTATATAATCTTAACCAAATATTTGCATATGAAATATTTAATAAAAATCTGATTTTGTTAAATAACTAAATACATTTATTATTAATGTACTAGTTTATCTATCCGTTTATTGTACATATTTATTATTTCAGTTTTGCCAAAAGTCACTTCCTGATTAAGAACAAAATTCCAATTAACATATGGTGTACTTAGCAAAATGGACGTAACGAAATTATCATTGTACAAAACTATAAATAAGTACTTTATTAAATTTCCAACAAGTAAACACTTGAATTTAAAAAAAAAATAAGTTAGATATTCAAACACTATAGAATTATCCACCTGATAATTAAAGAATTATTTTTATAACAGGTTTGTCATATTAGCTATCGCGATGTCAATGCTAAATGAATGATTGCTTAATGTTAAGAAAAACTTTTGTGAAAGGAAATAATATTAGTTAATAATTAAGAATACCCTAAAAAGGGGCATATAAAAGTACAAGGCCACTTGGTAACGAATGCCTTGTGTAATAAATTAAATATTCTGCAATAGAGAGCTTTAGTCGTTCATTTATTCCAAAATATGCAGATAAAGTTGGTACTGTTAGAGGGCGATTTTTAAAGTTCATAAAAAATCAAGATGGGGCAACCAGAACCTGTGATGGAAGCGATTAGTTTCTGAAAAAGAGTAGTTCATTAAATGATGAAGTGCCTTTTATATATAACTGCCTACATTTCGCGTGAATCTTTTGACTTTTGCAAACACACAGCAAATTGTTACTTTGTAAAATTCTTAGGTAACAAAATCGTTAATGGGAAGGATTCAAAACTGAAATTTAATTTTTAAATAGATGTAAGGGTAGGGTATTCATTTCCGTAATTTCTTCGCGCAGTTAATTATTCTTTGGAAAGAAAACAATCACCTTAAATTCTCTGATCGTTATAAATGTAATTAATAATTATTCAAAACCAAATATTAAAGCACCAGCTACTTCACATATGTGAAAAATCCCCCTGTCTTTATTCATATACTGATTTAATTAAGAACTCGAATCACGGCCTAAAAATGGGAAATATTATTGTAAAAAGTTTACTTATAAACCAAATATGCTGTGAAATATGCTTTATAGTACTATATAGAGATAGAGGGGGAGGTTGGGAAGAAGGAAGACACTCATTCATAGTGTCAGCTCTAGCTTAGGTAATAATCTAATTAGTATGACCTTTATTTGCGAATTACAAAAAGGAGCCTAGACAAGCATTACTTTTTTTAATACCAGTGAGTCCAGCATCCTGTAGAAACTAGGTTATCCTTTTCCTAATCGGGAACAGATCAAAGAACATAATTCAGCATTTAAAGATGATTCGGTTTGTGTTTCTTTGCAGTGTAGCATCGTTTCGACGATATCGATTTGTCTCTGCACTGCACCTCTGATCTACCGAATATGTGAACACATAATGGATGAAGTGTATTGAAGCATAAATAATTAATCTAAGCAATGCAAACATGATTCCTCTCAGAAGATTTATTTTAGTAAACATATCCTTGCATGAATGGTGAACTGGATTTATTTGGTTATTCGTGCTTAACCTTACATTAAAAACTGATTGTAATAAGAAGTTACACAGATAACTTGAGGAGCCTTGAACGCATGCTGGCAGTTCAGTTCCAATTTTCTGTGAAATATTTGATATCCTTCCGGAGAAATGGCATCTTTTCTGTACAATAACTGAAAAGATGTTTACAAATATCGATGTGGAATGACAACTTACGATGAAAAGAGCAAAGATCTTGCTTATTTCCTCCCTTATGACTGTTATAGAGCTAATACACGCGCGCGCGCGCACACACACACACAAGCTTCGTTAGTCTTTCCGCAAATGCAGGTGAGTATAGTTTAAATCTGTTCTTTATTTAAGTACACTCAGTGACATTGAGTGATTAATACGAAACGGCATCAAGTCGTGACGCCTCCCAGTATCGTTTCCATTGAGCGTCTTTTCTCCCTTTGCTGTAAGGCATTTCGTAGTGATATCGGTTTATTATCAACTTATTAAGAGTCATTTGTATCTAAGTGACTTCGGAAGTTGGGGAGGGGTAGGTGGGTCGGGAGTAATTTGTATGATTTTCTTTAAAGACGACTGCAGGTACTTACTTGGTCCATTTCTTTATCTACTCAAGGAGGGATGAAAAACCCATTAAGCTTAAAACAAGGAGATTAAGAGGTCACAGGAATTATTAAAAGTTTTCCAAATCAGTAAGAAATGATGTTTTAATAAACTTGTAATCTTCAGTCTAAAAAAAAAAAAAAAAACCTTAAGGAAATTGCACAAAGAATCTTACATGCGGGTTTCTTCTTAGTTTCTTTCGCACACTTAAACAATAAAATATGACGTAAAATGCTCACTGTGACCGTATAAAAATGGATGTATAAAAATTAGATATTTCCGTGTGTGTATGTGTGATGGTCGTTTCAGATTTCAGCATGATTTACACATAAATTTTAACAATAAAAGGGCATTAAAACTTGTAAAATTCTGTCAAGTTCAAGTCATCTTTACCTAGATATAAACTGAATTCTTATGGTTTTATGACTGAAAACAGTCCAGCAGCAAATAGGAATTTCACTATTCCCCAATTCAAGAGCCTCTACCTATCCTACTATTTAAATTAAAAAGAGAGAATGGATGTATGTTAATGATTGACGATGCTCATAGACATCACTTCGCCAGACCAGATTTGTGAATAGGCAGTCTGCTTTTTATGACTTGCACTTAAAGCTGGATCTTTTCGCATAAGAGGACCATCTGGTAATTATTATCCAATTGGCCATAATGCCAATGATTTTGAAGAGCTAAATATTGCTTGCAAACGCTTGGGTTTTGTAGTTAAATACGCATTTTAGTCATTTTTTCTTAGCCCCCCCCCCTTACTAATTAAAAACATTCTACAGTTCCGAAATAAGTAAAGTGAGCCAAAACGTTTCTTTTCTAAACAAAGAACGATATTTTTTTATATTGATTGGGGTTTCAATTAAGATTATGTACAATTCTCATTATAACTAATGCTTGAAATGGTTTGCAATAGACAACATCTGTATTCTTAAATACGCGAGATGGAATTCTATCTTAATTCACCTTCTGATTACAGCAGACTTCAGAAATATAATTTCAATGTTGATTTGGTTAATTTGTACAGTCAATGATTTGCAGGAAATGGTTAAAATGTTTGCTCAGAGTTAGTGTAGCTGATACGTACAGCATCTTACATCTAACACTTAAAAAAAAGAAAAAGACAAGCATTATAAATTCGAGAAGCTGAAGCAGCTTGTCTAGAGCTGGCTTTTACAAACATCAGCACCTTGTGCGTTATCCGAGTCCATAAATATTTGTTTAAGCCAACGAGGGCCTCCTTTGAAATCAGTTACTTCCTAGTAGAATATACTCCTGAGAATGTATAGGGTGATGATCACGTCATGAGTTCTGCGAGTACCCAATGAGACTCAAAGTAGCGTTATTGTCAAAATACACCTGAAGTCAGTTTAATGAGGGAGCAAATACCAACTCCAAAACCATAGCCAGGGTCCGCTGAGTATTAAAATCATCAACGTCTTCCATATACTTATAATCAGTAATGTGCTTATTGCTGATCCGAAAAACTGATAAAACAAGATTTCTTCCCCAGTGTTGCAAGTGAAGGTCGGTTTCTACTTATTCAGAGTTATAGCTTAAAGATGAGAAAACAAGTTATTTTTTATTCTTCTTTCTTTTATTAACAACATATTCTATATAATAATATACGTAGATGGTATTGGACACCGGAAAAACTCGCGCTTCTCTCCTTTAGATGTGCACAAATGGAAAAAACCAACAACTTGGGGACCTTCAACAAAAATCTGTATTATATTGTTCGATGTGGGATATCCACTCCCTATATTCTGCGCTCAGTCGTCCTTCAATGCATGAAGTGATACGAACAAAGTTAGACGCCAAGTGTCGCTTTTTTCTGGTTTTATTTCCTTGTAGTTTACTCGCGATCTTCGAAAGTATGTTTCTACATCATACGGAACTTTTATATTCTCCCTTGAAAGTTTGGGATGCTTTTCGAAATTTGGTCTTCTGCCATATCCCAGGTGGCAAAGTTTATGCTCAAACAAGTAGCTAGAATTACTCTAGATCAGCAACCCCCCCCCCAAAAAAAAGCAGTTGTTGGTGGGGGATACTTGATGAGTGCATGACTATCATTAGTTTTCTTCCTTCCGTCCTCCTTCACTACCTTAATGTACCGACTACCGCGAGGCCCTCCGTATCGCACCACAGCTACAGAACACGTCCGCAGTGACCTGTGGTGTGTGTGGTATCTCATCACATCTGCGGCAGCCTTTTGCAGGTAACTTGTCCGTGCCAGATCTTACTGCCGCTACGGGTGAGGTTTGTGCTCCCCACTGATTTCGTTGCCAATGAACTCCCGACTCTGTTCCTTAGACGAAAAGCTCCATTAGACCGAAGGCGTGACTCTATGGCTTGGGTCCATGCATTATTGACTTAGTGTTGATCTAGTGAACCTACCCCTTGCCTTCACGACATATTGTACTGCTCAAGCCTTAGGCTGCAGAATGATAAAGGTTAGACACACACAAACTCCCCCCCCCCTTCTCTCTCTCTCTCTCTCTCTCTCTCTCTTGGGACTGTGGAGAACTACCCTGGCCTAAACACGTGCGGCGTGACCTCCCCGGCCACAGCTGCACCCTGATCAAACTCGTTAGGGTCACCATCGGTGATGAGATTGAAGGCGAGATGGGGGAGAAACTCTGAGATCAATCTCATTACTGGCTTCAGAAAGCGCACAGACTAATGTGACAGTCTAAACAAGCGGGAGGGAGAGAGAGAGGTTAAAGAAAAGAAAAAAAAAACTGAATCGAAACATTTGAGTGCTTTAGAAGGTCAGTTCAATCTCTCAAGACGAGCTCATGTAGTAGAAAGCGATTTAGAGCACGAACTATGACGTTGTTTAAAGTAAGGTTAGAAAGACTCGGGTTAAAATTACGTAAACGAAACCCTGCAAGCAGATTTCACGCGAAAAATATTCCATAAAATTATCCCTCGTTATTATGAAAACAACGTCAACTCCCTAACCTATGAGAAGTGCATTTTAATTAGTAGGTTACGCCCAATCTAAACTTCCATTGTGGATTTCGCTGAAGTCTCACGTTCAACTTTAAAGTATTTCGTAAGGTGTTTCCATTCTGGAAGAAAATTTAAGGCAAACATTAAGTCAAATTAGTTATTAACTTGCAACATTTTATACAACGAAGACAGAACAGCGCGAGTGAAATTTATGAAACGCATTAACTAAATTTTGTATCATTGATTGCAATAAGGGTGGCTGCGTTTGATACAATGGACCTGGGTTGGTTGGTTTTAGAGCCGCCGACGAACAATTAAGGGATTATTTAAGAGAAGGTAAGAGTGCTAAATTATATCTTTTGTCAGCGGAGTAAATGTTTTCATCATACCGAGTTGCGCGTTAAATCATTTGTCACTTTTCTTAGATTTTAAATAATAATAAAAAGCAGGCTTACGCCTAAAATTTTTTCTTTGTAATTTTTAGCCAAGAAATAAGCACAGCAATTGCTTGAACAGCATTGAATTAGGACGAGTTTACATAAGTTTCACATATATGAGAGTTATAATCCTATATGGTGTGATCTGCTTTCTTTGAATCAGTTTACTAAAATTTACTTTTCAGAATATGGCCATTCTATCTTTAGCGTGGTAAAATCTGTTAATTAACGTAAATCCTTAATTCAACTGCTGATTAACCAACAAACGGTACAAAATTCTAATAAAAATTGGTTAAGATTATGCCAAAGCAGTCATGAGGCGAGCGTATTAAGCTCAAACTGGTATTCTGTTCTATGGCTAGTTTGTTTCGCAGGTGTGGACAGAATTATCTGGAGTTAAAAAAAAAAGAAAAGAAACACTCCCAGTGTATCATTCTTCAATTTCCCATCAATTACTTTTTTTTTTATTGACACCGAGCTCTTTCCAATGATTTCACTTTTTAATAGTTTGATATTTTATACGCCACCAGTACGCTATGAGACTGTTAGAATTAGGTACAATAAACTAAGATTATGAGACCAGTCTATTATGTCTGTTATTTGCTTCTGTTCTCCAGCTGGTTTGCCTGCTTTGTGGTGTGAAAAACCTGGGTTTCCGGTAGAAAGAACTCTGTCGCTTCCATAGGAGACCACCGACTCACCTCTGGGAAGCCCTTAAAGGTTTTGCGACTGCACTGCTATGATGGGTTGCCGCGAAAACATCACTGAAAGCTTATCTAAAACAATTATATGCTGTGTGCTTGTATGGTACAGAGAAAACTTCAAATGCCACTAAAGCGAGATACGACATCGAAGTTCCAGTGAAGGACTCAAGAGACGAAGCAGATGCAAAAGCCTGGGAATTTTATTATGGGCGAATGAGAATTTCTCCAAATTCATTAAGCAGCTTGTCTGTGTATACCTAGTTTTTTTTAATATATTTGAACAAATTTACCATAAACATAAAAGGCTAATTAACTAGTGTGTGTGTGGTAATGCTTGGGATTCATCACTGTCGGATAAGACGTCATCTAACAAACGACGCCTTTAACTTTGTTAAAGGACGAGGGATTGAGAGCATAACTTCTGGTTTGCTCTTTGTTTCCAAGAAATTATAATTTGTTTTTAACTTTTGTCTGAGTTTTCTAGCCTCCAACGACTATCGTTGTTTTCGGTTCATGGATGAAGGGGCAATCTCGCTCTCTTTCGATCAAAACGCTTCCATCATTTGTTGACTGATAAGCTTTTTTTTTGCAGCAAGGATGTTGGTGCTCCACGCAATCACTTCGATCTCTTTAAAAAACTAAAGAAAGAATACAGCGGTACGCATGACACAAAAACTAAAATAAAAAATGCAGCTCTTGGGGATTGCACGAGCTATTTGACGCTTCGTTTTTCTCTCTTCACATCCACCTCTGGAGGGTCAGAGCAAAGATAAAAAAGCCATCCCTGTCCCACGAGGCCGAATCCCAACCATCGTACCATATGCCTCTGGAATGTCTACAGTTATCCGAACGGACACAGACGCTCTTGGTCGTCCCAGTGGGGGCGCTAGCGGCACGGTTCCATGCGTCTGATGCCCTGTTTCTGTACTAATATTAGCCCTCAAGCGGGTGTAACTAGTTGATTTATAGGGATGATGAAAACGATTGAAATGCATGCGTGTCTGTGATACCACTGCAACTACTACTACGGTGGACTCCCTACGTCAGCATTTCTCTTGACAAAGTGCTGATCGCGTCAGCATTTGTCATATCCATTGGATGATAACTTTTTTTTTGGGTTTCAGAACGTGCGTTATGAATATATATTAGGCTTAACAGGAGGAGGCCTACATATTACAATAATGATCTGCTAAGGTAGATTACACTTCTCCGAAGTATCCCAAAGCAGAAACAGACTTTAACAATTATTTAGCTCGTCAGTTGTACTGATCACTAATAGAATACCAGGAATTTAATTGCATGGAAACTATAGAAGCAATGAAAGAGAACTCTGATTGCCTAATTTTTTCCGTAGACAGCGTCAACAAATGGAATATCTGTTGCAGCATGCAGATTATTGAACGTTAAGTTTTGTAAGTCCAAGATATAGTGGAAAGTCTAAAGTACAAGTATGATATTTAGTGAGTATAATTCCTGAGATTTACTAAACTTCGAACCTCCAGGAATCTTTCAGAAGCATACTGATTTTTAAGACTTTTTCCTAGCTCTAGAAATACAGGATGAATCCTAGGTTCATCGCAAATAGCCTTTTTTTTAATGGAATATGTAAATATTGAAGGAAGCATTTTTAAACAGGTGTCATTTTTGAATGAACAGACAATTCTTCTCTTCAATTCATTTCGACCATCTGCAATTGCCCTCTCTATAGCAGCCTGTTAGTGTAAGCAACAAACATTGATCCTACACAGAAGTAATGAATCTAAAAACTGTTGATGTCCAGAAACATAAATAAAATATTTCGATTTTGAAAAGGACCCTTCGGTGTCATCAATTCATTTAAAATAATCTCGACAGCTACATTTTATTGTATTTAAATGTATACAGGGGAGTGTTTTTTACGGTGAAAATTAAAATTTTTGAAGACGAAATCTCAACGTCTCATATGATTTACAAAGTTCGTTCATGGCCAAGACATTACAGCGACTAATGATTTTAAAACTGCAACATAAGATTCGTGTCAAAGACTGTCACGAATTAAAATAATAATAAAGGCTCATTCATATATTTGACTAAAGTGCGATTTCAGTCATTTTCATACTTATTAAGTACATAAATAGTTGAAATGTACACTGAATGACACTCAGTGTACATTTCACTGGACTCATGAGAAACTCCTTAACATCGAAAAAAATTGCACTCATCACTGATTGTCTTTGATGTCTCCATCTGTCCTGAAGTAAGTTATTTTATGCAAATGATGATGTCCCAGCTTATGACTAATTTGTGCTCTTTAAGATCAGTGTCGCTTTAAGTATCATTCACTAAGTTTCTATTAACAATCTTTATTGTAAGAATTTTTATTACATCTAGTTTGTTGGTTAAAATGTATCTCAGCAAAGCCATCACTAAATTTACTGCTGGATATTCAAGCACGCTTTTTCTGAAAACGCTGAGTACCCATCGATGCGCAGTTTTATAGAAAACAGAAGATCATTTATTTGAACAAAAGAATGGACATTTTTTCCTTCCTTCCTTCCTTCCACAAACTCAAAACTAATTATTCCAGGTGGACAGTGACATTTTTCATGCTGAACTTCATTATGATGACCTACTGACTTGTAATGTCCATCGTTCGTCATTGGTTATAACTAAGTATTCCACCCGGGCTAATGATGAGTGCCTCGGCTCTTCATTTCTTGCATTTCTATCGGGTTTGTTTTTCTAAATTCAATTATTTTTAAGAGCATGCAAAATCATTAAATGGTGTTAACAAGCATGATAACTGGAATAGGAATTAAAAATAAAAATAAAAAAACTGAGGCAAACTTCTGATTATGAATGTTGATTTGCTGTGTTACGGAGCCATTCTTGCATTTATTTATTTTTTCTTAGTTGATCTCTTTGAATATATCTAAACAGTTGTTTTGGCAATGTAATGTTTGCCTTGGTGAACTCAATTATATCCATGTGTGCATATCTTTAGTTCTGTTAAGAACGTCAAAGTACTTTATACATTTAATCTCTTCATTTTTCAGGCAATCCGGTGTACAGTTCCGAGTTGTTCCTGCGACTGCTTTGCTCCCGGTAAAACGCAGATAAGGCATTGTGACTCATGTAAACACGGCTGGGTGTCGCACGGTAAGTGAGATTTTTTGTCGTTCTTTTAATTTAATATATGTGCCGTTTCATTTGTAACCTGTACTTACTCGTATAACGATGCCTATTCGACAATGTTGCGATATGGAAGAGAAAAGTATATTCTATAAACTGTCGACTTAGTATCTATCACCATTCGTTGTACGTATTCCATTAGCTAAACTGAAATCGACAATTGAAACAGATACATTTCAGATGTCTGCTATGTCTCCATGGTAACATTCATGAAACACGGGGAAAAACCTGCAAGTGGAACGTGGTTGGAAATGCTGTGAATAACAATGGAGGAAACTTATGGCAATATTGATGGGCGGAGGTAGCTGACCCGACACTGATTCAGTTACACACACACACACACACACACACACACACACACACACAAACGTTGTGTACTA
Source organism: Typopeltis vanoorti (assembly GCF_054136105.1). Lineage (NCBI taxonomy): Eukaryota > Metazoa > Arthropoda > Arachnida > Uropygi > Thelyphonidae > Typopeltis > Typopeltis vanoorti. The sequence continues at coordinate 109,683,827 of NC_143564.1, forward strand.
GTGAAAAGTTGAGCGGCAGTAGAATCTTTCTAGATTCTAAGTGGCGTGTAAATATCACACGCACATAAAAAGGTATGTAACTTGTCATGGTAAAATGGACACCACGAATAGGGTGGAGTGTGTAGGAATGTTTCGTGTCCCAGAGTACTGATGTGGTTTGTAGATCACGTTTTCTTTCTCTACCCCCTTTTGACCTCTGCTTCACAAAGGGCCGGTTTAAGATTAATACAAAACAGAGCAAGGCTAGGTGGTGCACCCGATACCAACATTGTGATTGACAAACTCATTAACACTAGGCACTGCAACGGTTTCGGGTTGCAGCAGGTAGACGCCAGAGACCTCTAGGTGTAGGTGAGGCAAGGCTGGGGAGGAGCTGTGACTGCCGGAAGTCAAACAAGTTGTCTGAAGTCCGAGTGAAACAATAAAACTAATGGATTAGACGTTTAACAACCTAATCCATAATTTAAAGGAACTCTAAAGTCTTGCTTTGAAAGAGGAAAAGGCAAAATTAATGGATTGAGTATTAGGTAACTAGCACTCGATCATTCAGGCTGTTGCTCTAATGAGCCGGGTACCTTTTCAGTTGAAAGGAAACTGGATTGCGAAAGCCTCGGATCAAAAAAGAGAAAGTTGGGTTTCGAATGCATGTAGATCGGTAAAGGTAACGAATCGAAACAAGAAGAAACGTTAAATATTTTCTTAAAAATAGTTCAAGGAAATTGTGAGTGCAGTTGATTCATAACTTATGTTAAAAAAAAATTAAGAAACGAAATATTCTCTTCTTTATTCTTAAGAACTCATCGATTTTTTAAAACACTTCCATCATTTTGAAAGATTAACATTTTTACACATCTTAAGTGTGTATTTCGTTGTGTATGTCAGTTATTATCATAACAGTCGAGCCTACAAGCGCGATAGGTTTGCGATTGTAAATCATTAAAATTCCTCCATCTAGAATGGAGTCACTATATGTGTATACGGACGTACAAAACAAAAAGAGTGCTTGCATATTTGCAAAACGCATTCACAGAATAACTGGTTAAGGGAAGAAAAAAAAATTTGTCCAACAGCAAATTATCATTTCCTTTATTAATAAACTGAATAACCGAAGACGATATTTAAATTGTCTTGTAAATTTGAGCTGAGGAATGCGAAAACTGACATTGCCGAGATGGAAACTTTTTTCTTTTTTTTTTTGTTTAATATAAAGCTTATTTGTTGTCGTGCCTTGAATCCGTAAAATATTATAAGAACATGATAGCGAAAAACATTACAGTTCTTCGAGATAATATTTTTTCTATGCTGCAAATAAGCATTTTGGCAATTAAAAAGAGTGGTTTGATATTTTCGATGTCTGTGCAGTTATAACTGGGATAAAAATAACTTTTCTTTCCGTGTAACATTCAAATTGTGTAATTTGGGGATTTGTTTAAAAAGTAATGAATTGAAAATGCTTTCAAATACTAACGCATCCACTTTACCTTAGCTTATCTACACTCTTCGTCGTTTTGATATTAAGAAATATTACAAAAATGGCAAACAAATTTCTTTCAAATTAGCGGAGTTTGTCCTCGCATTAGTTGATAGCAGCATACGTTAATTAATTATTAAGAAACCAAACTTCGGAAATAAATGGACCATTTGATCTCTTAGATATAAGGAACAATACTAATGATTTCATAATGGTATTCTCATCAAGCATGGTTCAAAAGGTATTTTTCCTTATTATTTTTTTGGGGAAAAAATAATTATGGAATAAAATACCGTGAAATTGCATTACGAATTTTACTATTTGGAATTTACCAACTAGTCCGATGTCACTAAATTCCCTTACACTGAATAAATATCACAGATCCACAGAGGCAGCTAACTTTCTTTTTCCTTTTTTTTTTTTTTTTTTTTTTTGCAGCTTTGAAGAGAGAGAGCGAGCGAGCGATCACATACTAAAGCGAATCAATAAAAACTAAGCGTTAGAATTGATGCTGCATACACATGCATTCATATATTCTTTCCGTTAGACATCGGCATCGAAAGAATAATATGCCACAGAACTTTGGGAGTTCAAACAAGAGCCAGTGAGCGCATTTTAACAGCCACTACTAAAAAAAAAAAAAAGTGCCAAACAGTAATACACACACACACATTGACAAACCTCCTCTCATTACCCGAAAAGAAAACAGTAAATGTTGCCCATTGTCACTCGATGTGCTTGGGCAGGTAGATCAAAATGTCTTAGCACCAAGACGGCCCACTCTTAATAGCGGTTTGCTCTCCCTTGATCCGCAGCAAACACTGTCGGTATCGTAGCATCATTTTCCCCAAGGTCGTTAACGTACAACTTGTGACTGGGTGGGACGGTCAAGGAAACCAACTCAAAGGCCTCCCCCTCTCTCCCGTCATTGTTCCGTAAGTGGGTAGAAAGAGGCAGTCTGATGTTGCACGCCGTACCAGCTGTCGGATCATTCATCTTAACGGACTAATATCCCCGTGGCACTTATCAACGGAAGCTAATGGATGCATGCAGGTTTTTTTTTTAATTTTTCATAATTATCACTCGACCACTTTTCATCACCGCTGTAATGTTGAGACCAGATTGGTGTCGGCGTCTTGACGCTGCTGACGGAATTTTGAGATAGGCCGAGAGCTTAAAATGTTACCTGCAAAACTAACAAATCGATGTAGGACATATTATGTTAACAATCGGTGACGTCTAAGCTTTCATATTTTATTTTGGAAGGCGGTCGGTTTCGATTGGATAATTTGAATACATCGACGGAGTGTGCTTAACAGGAACACAAAAAAAGGAGAAATATTTAATGCAATCATTAGCGACGTTGCGCTTGATTCAGCAGAGCACAGAACCGGAATTTGAAAGCCCCTTACAAAGGAAGCTTGGTATTCGAAATTAGATGTTCTTAATGACAACCTAAGTCATGATTTCGATACGCTAATTGTTTCTTTCGAAAACTTGACAGTAGTTTGTATGTTATGTCAAGGTAAATGGAAGGTAAACTGTTACGTGAAGGTATGACTTGTTCCGCCTCTTAACCCGAACATACCTATGACACCACCCTTACACACGCGTGGAATACTTCAAGAGTTTTACTTTTTCTTTCCTTGTTTGTTTGTTATGTTATTTCGTTGTAAGTAGGCAAACTCTGCGAAGCGCACACATAATATAAACAGCCAGTTCAACCGAATTCAAACCGAATTCAAAAAGGCTATTTGCGATGAACCTAGGATTCATCCTGTATTTCTAGAGCTAGGAAAAAGTCTTAAAAATCAGTATGCTTCTGAAAGATTCCTGGAGGTTCGAAGTTTAGTAAATCTCAGGAATTATACTCACTAAATATCATACTTGTACTTTAGACTTTCCACTATATCTTGGACTTACAAAACTTAACGTTCAATAATCTGCATGCTGCAACAGATATTCCATTTGTTGACGCTGTCTACGGAAAAAATTAGGCAATCAGAGTTCTCTTTCATTGCTTCTATAGTTTCCATGCAATTAAATTCCTGGTATTCTATTAGTGATCAGTACAACTGACGAGCTAAATAATTGTTAAAGTCTGTTTCTGCTTTGGGATACTTCGGAGAAGTGTAATCTACCTTAGCAGATCATTATTGTAATATGTAGGCCTCCTCCTGTTAAGCCTAATATATATTCATAACGCACGTTCTGAAACCCAAAAAAACCCAAACTGCTTCATTCGAGGTTCTCGAATGAAGCAGTTTTTGTTTAAATAGATAAACTGTATTAGATATTAAAATAAAAGTGAGGTTTATCAGGTCTTTTTCAGACAAGTGTGAGTTATACAGTCTTAGACTTCGGCGCTGAGATTTTTCCCTCATATCATTGTTGATTTACCAGTACGTGAATATGCGTAAATGAGAGACAGAAGACTATTGGGAGAGGGTTTTTTTTAAAAAAATCGGTTACGAAAGTCACTTTACTTAACTGCTTTATGCTCACCTCACATGATGATTGAAAGAAAACAGTGTCATAATTTCACTTATGCATTGAAATCCAGCCCATCACATCATTTGTTTTTTATAAAGATGGGTTAATACTTTTTCAAGAAAGGGTAAGTTTTTCCTTCTTTTTCATGGACAAACATGGGACATTTAATACAGCTTCAGGCTTCCAATTAGCAAGGTATAGTCTCACCGTGCAATGAAATTCAAACCCACGGACTGTTGGTTAGAGAGTGGATATGCTGTCCACTCGGCCAATATAGCCGTCATTGAGCGACGGCGGAAGAAATAAAAAAAAAGTGAACCAATAATAAAATGTTCATACAATTTAGCATCCATCCGTAAAAGCCCGAAATTTTCACAAAAATATGAACATAAAAAAACAAAAAAAACATCGCCTTTATTTCCAGGTGAACTTCATTTTCATCGTGCAATATCGAGGGACCGGGACTTTGGAAATACTACAGAGGATTTTTAATCAACTTATTATATTTTCAACAAAGTACGAAGTACTTTAAGATTCTGAAAAGTATTTAAAACCCAACGCTATGGAAAACATATTTTACTTTTTCAAGACGAAGTAAGTTATTGATCTAACAAATGTTGAAAGTAATCCAGTGATTGACAATATTTTATTTTCCAAGTATACCATAAACATTTGATGAATGAGAATAGGACTTTCGTGTAGTCATTTCTTTCTTTTTATTAATTCTCTTGAAATTATTTTGTTTTATTCATTTATTTCCTCTCTTTAAGTAACGTGTTTCTAAATACAATTAATTATTTTCACTAAACGTCATTTAAATATACATTTGGATTAGCAATACAAAACTTCTGCAGGCTAAATAAACTCCGAGTCCTTAACTTGCGCCCATCCAAAGTTGTGTCTCGTGTTAATTCCTTGCATTTAAAACGAAGAAACACTAACCAGATACAATTGCTGGACCGAGAAAGGAAAACACCTGGCACACGGATACAACAATAACATGCATGAAACTTACTTAAGTGCATGACCGACTGGAGCGAATCATTCCAGCCTTATTGGCAATCCTCGTGGTGTTTGCGTACGTATCCCGAGTACAGTATAAACTTAACTGTTGGTAATCGGTTGACAGACATTTCAGAGGAAAAGGCAACAGAAATTGTTAACGTGCCGGAAAATATTTTGAAGGCAGTGTCGTCTCAAACAAAGAAGCGAAATCTGCCGTTATTAAAAAAACAAACATTGTAACGATTCGTGCAAATTCGACATTAGTTCTCAAAGCGAAAGAGAACAATAACAACGGACAATATTTACTAACAGTTAATGTAAGTGGGCTGTCAACATTCAATTCAGAATGGTCTGATATGGCCCATGGAAACTCTACAGGACTGGGTGTCACGATCCGTTTTGGAATTTGTGCTGTTTTGGAATTCGTTTTGGAAACATTGCATATGGTCTAACTAATGCATATGCGAAAGATCCTGACTATTCTTAAAGGTATCAGGTGCATTTCTCCGACATGTCTGTTCATAGCGACCATCCACGTCTTCATATCCATCATTTCTAAATTTCTAAGATGTGGTCCTACAGGATGATAAAGATCCGGTCCACAAGAGTTGTGGTTCTTGTTAGTTTCCAAAAACAAAACTCATCCTTCTTGCACTCAAATCCAAAAAAAAACAAAAAAAACTTAGCATTAATTAAGTTATTTTGAGAGTGATTTATGCATTGTCCACCGTCATGAAATTGACCGATTTAATTAGAAGGATTCCAGGTATTTCCAAACTGTTCTTGACTTCATATCCACGAGAGTCTGTTGATGCCATTCTACCATGCGTCATTAAGTCGGTGTATACTTTTCTGCTGAGTGCCTGCACGTACCTCTGTATAATATAAACAGCATAATAATCAGTTGTAAGTTGACGCTTATGGCATAACTACTATCCTTCGAAGCCTAGAACTTCAAAGATAAAACTTTACTTAAATATAAAGAGCCAATAGGCTTCATTTCGGCGATATAAACATTATTTAATACCCCCTTAATTTAAATAATCCAATTTTTTGCAAGAAATTTAAATAATGTTTATATCGCCGAAATGAAGCCTATTGGCTCTTTATATTTAAGTAATTTAATGGATGCACCTGTTTGACAACTCGTATAGCAGAGTAGTATACAAGTTCTTTTCGCTATACCCTTTGGTATTAATTTGGTCTAGCTACTCACTGATGAAGCCTCAAAAAGGGCTGAAACCGGTCTGGGTAGTGACCTCCCTCCATAATGTAATAACAGCATACATTTCCTAGGAAATGTGTTTTTACATTATGGAAAATACCTAAGAATAGCGATCAGAACTTTACCACCTTTGCTGCGAGTTGCCCGGTATTGTACTACGTACTAGGATCACTTGCATTAGCTCACGCTAGTAATCGCCGATACTTGAATAGTCTACTATGTTCGGCATGAAACTCTCTGAGTTTCTTATTCGGTTTTAAAACAATGTGGGATTTAATATCCCCTTAATTTAAATAAAACTTTATATAGTTTGATCTCTTGAAAGCATTCTACAGATTAAAATATATAAAGGGGCCCCATTAAATGTTTACTGCAATGATGGCAAAAATTATAACTAGACATTCTCATGAGTATTTCAATATTGTCATTGATATTATAAAATCCTTCTTGTAATACAAGAGACCTTAAGTGTTTGCAAACTTCTCAAAAGAAATTGAAAAAGAGTTCGAAGAATGATACATTTTTAGTGAAATGAGTCAAATTTATCTGGGACGAACCCGATGGCAGGACTCACATAATGCACTTTACAACTATTTTTCTCATATATTGTATTCATGTGTTTTTAGAACAATTGTCAATGCACGTGTCGGACCGTTTTTTTTTTTTTTTTTCTTGGATACGATGAGGAAGGACAAATACTAAACGATCGAGTTGTACTGGTAGGGATTTCCCGAAATTTCTGCTAGATATTTAAAGTTCACTTGAAACTATTTCAGACAAGTAAGTCCTGTGCAAATATCATTAAAAATAGGGCATGTATTGCCCCCATACATTATGACTTATTCGAGGTCACGTGTTAATTAATGACCTCGACTGTTTTATATGGCATAGTAGTTTGAATTAGCTGTGCCCGTAATTCAAGTGCATAAGTCTGTCCAGTAGAACTGCATTTAGTTAGAAAAAATCCCTTCCACCCCGCTTTCTTCAAAATATATAAAGAAATCTTCATCGCGATTTTATGGGATTCGCCTGAAAATCCAACTTAAGAGCACAATCATCTGTATACATTCTTATAATACTATTATATTGTCATTACCTTGCAAACGACAATTTCTTGCCGTTTGCAAGGCAAGAAACGTACGAAATCAAATGTTATCACTTTGTCTGCAGTTTTATTCCGTGCAGATGAGTAAACCAGTCCCTTCTCTTTCACCTAGAAAGAGCTTCAGGTTCACCATTGGAATGCGAAACTATTTTTGCGAATTATATTCTGTCTTACTGAGCTGTAATTTGAAATCTATTAACTTTAAATGAAAATTGAACTCACGTAAATAAGGTTCAAAAATCAATTGAAAATACTAAATATTGTGTACAAAACTGCATAATTATGAAGTAATATTTTTGCATGAATTTCGTATATTAAAATTCTTAATATAAAAAAGCAGTTTGTAATTTCTTAATGTGGCACTTCTCCGTCACATGGTCGTGCCTCTAAAATATCTTCAGAATATAACATTTCATGGAGTCGATTCGTCCTTGTAGTGCGTGTTGTGTTACTGAGATAATGCTAACGTAGAGAATGGCAAGCAAAATGTAAACTTTCCCATTCCTCCAGTTAATATTTCAAGACAGTTCATCTACACGTCAGATCGTAACCATAGCAGCAGCAGCACTGTATACCGATCTTCATTGAAATGAAGCACCAATGGTAATAGTTTAGAGGAACGTATTGATGAGTTAAGAAGATGCCCTTTTCCAAATGCTTAACAAAACTGATAATCAATTGAAAGAAAACCAATCCCTGGTGTTGTTTTAATGAACTCTATATGCCAAAGACATCAACGAAGCGATCAGAGAGGATGCAATTTGTGACGATAATCAGTTGCAATCACCATTCTCAAGTTTTATTGCATTATTTTTGTTCCCTTTATTCTCACAAAAATCCGTGCAACCAAATTCTAATATGGCTGTGATGAAATGGTTATTCAACATTGAACGAAATTTAGAACAACTATATTGGCCAACACGGTTTAAATTTTATCTTTATTTCTCTATAGAAAAGTCTGCCAGCAAATAATGCTGCGAAGAAAGTCCTAAAATGTTCTGCGTAATTTTATAAACTTGGCCAATTTTATACAATAATATGAAACTATTTTTCACATTCATTCAAAAATTCGATTTAGGTGAAATCTGCTCCTTTGGAAGCAAATTTTTTGTTTATTTCCAAATTGCTGAATTGGATGATGTTTTCAGTCGTGCAACTAAATCTTCTGCTAACGAGAGTAGTTATCTTACTGCAAGCTAGCGAAAGACTTTTTAATAACTATACAAATAATTCTGTCAATAAAAATTATTTGCGCGACAAGTTTTTATGGAGTAGAAAACTTTTAGTGCTCTAAGTACCATGATGGGTAGAAGACTGAAAAGAAAAATGATACTATTCTAGAAGCTTAAATTTCTGAATATTGAAGATTTCAGGGATTATGTATGTAGGAAGAGTATTCCAGAAAACACGAAAAAGGAAATTACTGAGCGATACATCAGAAGAATGTGCATGGAAAGTCATATTACAGAAACTTACCAGGTGTATGATAAGTAAAAATAATCCTGATTAATCTAAATGTTGTGCTATGCCTTATAAAGATAAGGTCTATAATTTTATAAAGGGATTGTTTTCAAAAGTTAGGCCACATTGTGAAAATGTAGTTGGTTCTGTCTGAATTTACTACCGAAGCAACTCATGCTATGAGGCCAGTGTAATGTCTGCTAATGTGTGTTCTTGTGACTGATTTGACGTTACCACCCATATGAACCCGTGGTTTGTCTAGAGATCAGGGGATTATCGAAAAATGTGTGCAGTGCAGGATTTGTCAAGAAAAAAAAAAGAAGAAAGTTTAACATGCTATTTGAACCAAAACGGATAAATCTGCAGTTGAGGTGTAAAGATCATTGATGCATAGAGAAAACTATAGATGCAAAAGCAGTCTTTGGTTTACTCTAATATTCATTTTAAAAAATCAGAATAGAAGTGTATCATCTATTTCCTCCAAATGGCGGCTAAACAAGAACGCGGATATCCAGTGTAAAAGAGCCAACGCTAAATGGATCTCTTAGCACCGCTGACTTTCTCCGGACGAGCATATTGCACATAGAAAAATAAAACTTGTTTCTGCCTGAGATGCAACATTCGATCGACAAACAGCAGGCGTACTATAACTGGAAAAAAAAAATATATATGATTTGCTAAATATGTCTTACAATTTAAGTTTTTTGATAGCCCTCAGGCCTCACGAGTCTTAGCATGATGATGTTGATATGTCATTATTATTATGGAAGTATATCTAAGGAACAGTAATCGATAACAATTATGTAGACACTCTCCTAAAGTCAGAGCTCCATATTTCAGATCTGGCAAACAATAAAATTTTAAATTTCATTAAATCTGCTGGCCTGGTTGGCTGAGTGGTTAACGTACTCACTCTCACAAACAGGCTGTGAATCTCGGTAAGGTCATCGGGATTCGAACCATCCCCAACCACTAGGTGGGAGATGGATTCCATCGCCTGGTGTGAGAACATCTCTCCGCTTATTGGAGGCCTGAAGTGGCTCGAAAACGTTCTATGTTTAGCCTCTACAGGTTTTCCAGGCTGTAGAAAAAATCCTTAATCCACCAAAGGTTTCGTAAATTTACAAAAAAAAAAAAAAAAAAAAAAAAACTTTCGTGGATAGGAGCCGCATGAAAATAAATAAAATAGAATCGTATTGAACGAATAACACGGACTGCATATGTGCTCCTGCAATAAGCCTGTCCTTTTCCAAATAATTACTTATTCAGGTTAAGTTCTTTGGAATTGGGAACAACGTTACTCTGATTTTAATAACGTCCCTATTCTTCTGTGAAGGAACCACTGTTTCTTTTTGATTCTGAACAATAACTTTTCTTCTATCGTATTTATATATAACCTATTTCAAAAGCTGTACACTAAGTAAAGAATGTTATGAAATGCCTTTTTTAATTTTTTTCCCCTCCCGGAGTTCTTGCAGTTATCATTGTAAGCTATCTTTTTAAAGGCGGTTTTTACAATCCCTCCTCCGCCTAAGTAATACAGCTAAATGATTATCGCAATATGTAACTTAGATTAGAGTCAACTTATTTCGATTCAAAATTAAACAAAAAAAAAAATATTCATTTGTTATTTAAGAATGCATATCGCAATAGGAACGGACGAATGATATATTCCTGTTGAAAATGAAGTATTTATGGTGTAACAAAGTAGAAACGATTAAACTGTGAGTGAACTTCCACTTCGATATTTAACGAGATGTCAGTCGATTATGTCTTTTGATAACATACGAGAAACCTGTCACTAACAAGTGCATAGTTTCGCCCTCTATCGGTGAAACATGTTTCCGATATTATTCTCGTGGAAATGGACATCCATCTCCAATAAAGCTATTAAGTTACGCTCCTTCCCCTACCCCCACCCCGAGCACACGATCCTTTTCGTGTTGTGAAAAAAGTGGCAAACACAACATAGTCGGTGCGATTTCGACACGGCTCTTTAATATTTTCGCAGCCTCGAGCCTCGCCTTCGCCCTGTAAATTTGCGTCAACTCGCCGTTCATTTCCACGTGCCATTTGTCAGACCTTTTTCGCCGAAAGTTACCGGGTTAAAAATTCTCGTGTGTAAGATTAGGTAAGGCATATAAAAGGGGGACCGCACCAGCCATTGTGTCAAATTTTTCAAAGTGGCCATTTACATTATGTTTATCATGCATCTCCAAAGCCAGTTTTACAGGGCACAGTCGGGAATAATGGCTCTGTTGGCCAGGCAACTGGCTCGGCGGGGAACACCGCTTCTTTCCCTTGATTCATGGACTACGTTTTTGTTTTCTGTGTGGTTGGGGCGGAAGATGAGTGCCTCCCAAGTGAACAATTTGACAAGGCATTTCGGAATTCAGATTTATCGGTGCCGTGTGCAAATCAATTTTTTATGCAGCGAGCCGCTGAGAAATTGACAGTAGCAGAAAGTTCTCAAACCTCATTCCACTCCCCAAAGAGAGTCGGTGTTGCCGGAATGGACTTAGGGAAATGGGGCACTTAGCCGTCGGCCGTCTCGGCCTAACCGCCACCGGAGTCGGGGCCGGCAGACAGGCAGCCCGAAAATTGATGCCTGGCCAGTGCCTCGCCTGCATGGCTGTGCTTAATGATTCAGTTCCCAGGAAATTCCTTAAACTACTTTGTGGCTTGAGCGGTAAGATGCAGGGGACAAGGCTGACTTCCCTCAAAATTACCCCCAACCACTAGCGCTCTGCTTCGATATATAGACGAGGAAGGATTGTTCGTAAGGCTTTTTTTTTTCTTTTTTTTCTGTCGGGTCGGATTGGGACAATCCTTGGAACTAATAAGTTTTTTACGCTGTTACTTGAAAAGAAAAAAAAAAAAAACAGCTAGCACACAATCTTTATTTAATGTGCAAGGTCTTTTACGGCAATCGATCCGACGCAGTGACAGTAATAGATAGAGTATTGGTCCCTCTATGGAGAGGTTGTTCTGGGAGTTTTGCTTGTGGTTTCACGAATTGAAACTAAATGATGTTTAAACTGTTATAGTCAATTGAAAAAAAAACTACCTTTAACCAAGGAGAATGCTATAATTAGTGACGTCATTACAAGCGCCTTCAACATATGTAGGGTATATTTGATATTTTCTCCTGTTAATACCAGCATGTATATCCAGTTATTTGAGATCATTCAACAATTAATAGTAGTTCAGGGGTCATTAAGAATTATTCTTTCGAAAGTTATGAACCTGGGCATGTTTTACTTGCAGGAACTTCATCTTATTATGATGCATTAAAGTCTATGATTCTCTTTTATATCAATGAACAAATTAAAATACGTTTAAAATAGACTTCTTTTAATATAATTACGATATCGGAAGAGTCTATAGATATTATTAAGACAAACTGTTGGCAATAGCCTTGAAAATAGGAATAAAATAGGAACTTAGGCTAAAATAAACAAACTAAATTATACGAAGCTTTAAGTGGTTAGTGTGTATTCAATTCGTATACATTAGTTAGCCATTTTTCTCTCTCTTAATCCCCCCCCCTTTCCGAATGTGGTAAGCTAAGCTCGTCAACGCGAGGTCAAGAAAGACGCATAATACTAGTGTTGCTGACACACTATAATTTAGGAAATTACCATCTAAAATTGACAACCAGCTTCAGTGGAATTTCGAAATGTTGAAAACTGTCAGGAAGTGCGATTTTTCTATTACGTTATGTCTTTAGGCTAAATGCGTCAAATTTTAAGTTCCAGTAGCTGAAGTATTGGATTTGGAAGAAGAAAGGTATCACCATTGTTTAAGAATGTCTATTGGAATAACTGTCCACATTTCTTTCAGAAAATGAAATAGTATTTCGGATACTTTTTCATTCCAGTGACTTGCAGATTACTTCTTATAATAAAATTATAATATCAGCATGAGATCATTTCTGTGTTTGTATATTTTGTGATTGGGAAGAGTGCTAAATATGTGAGGATGTGCATCGGAAGAGAGTGAAAGGTGTGGAATTTCTCATTGGAAAAAGATGAAAGAGTTAAAGAACGCGAAGAATTGAACTTTAATAAATAAATAGGAAAAATATTGAAATCGTGAATATCATCAAGAAAAATCTTGTTGCATCGTGAGGTGAACATCAGCGATGAGCGCGTTCTTCAATGTCATCATGAAAAAGTAAATAAATTCCTTCGATGACGATTCCCACTTATCGACGTAAACGTCACGTGACAATTAGGTTATGATATAGTCCGTTTCATATTATTTATGACTTGCTAAAACAGTTGAAGTACATCCTATTGAACAAGATAAATAAGGGGAATCGCTGAGGTCGTCCCTAAGGCTGTAGATCCTTGATAGCATAGGTGGGTCCCATCTTGCCAATCAATGGGTAACGACAAGAGGCCCACAAAACACCAGCATTAAAAAGATAGACACCACCTGTCTGTCGTGACATGACGCTAAAGTGGGCGTCGACTATGCCCGTTACTTGGAGCGACGGGTACGAGAATCGAGAAATATTAGACACGGATGTCTCTATACATGTAATAGAATACAAAGTATGGAGCGGCGAAAGACAACACTGTTTAGTGCGTAGCTGCACTGGAGGTCCCTAAATAAGTTCCACCAGATGATGTCTCTCACAACTGGCCGGATACTTCTAAACCTGAAATCTTTCGTGACCCAACTGCCAAATTTGAAGTCGTTTCAGGTGTATAGAATTCCCATTTGGCGGTTTCCCACTTTCTCCATGATGGTAGTGTGGTTTTTCTCAGTGGTGGGAGGATGGCGACATGATTGAGCGTATTTTTAATCATGATATTCATTGCTAGATCCCCTGCGTTGTAGCAATCACACATATACGACACAGGAATGACAGACTGTAAATAGGAGAAAGGTGTGCACAGACAATCTACGAATATATGTATAGCAGGTCTTATTACAAAACGGAGTGATACAGTTCACACACTGATTCTGCGGTATTTATTACTGGATTGTTGTCATTTTTATAATGTTGAACTGCGTGGAATATTTGGTCATCTTTTGCCACTAATGATAAAAGAAAAATTATTATGCGTACTTCTTAAATATTTTCTATGAAATGAAATATTTTATATGAAATGAAAGATGGCAACTGAAATTACCCGAAACTATTTGGCGAAATAATAACTTGTGGAAATTAGTTTGTCATTATACTGCTGATGATGTTCAAAGCATTTTACTCCTCTTAAATCGGAATGATCAGAGAACTCTTAGCTTTAGTCTCTTCGAACGTTGAAAATTGGAATAGATATAGACTTGTTATTTCAATATAGCCCCTATTCCTGAAAGTGAGAATCAAGCGGAAATTTAACGGACTTGGAAAATTTTGGAAGCAATGTCAGATAATTCTTCCTGTCGTTAAATTCAATTCAACATATAAGGCTCACACAAAGTTCACATTCTCTACATCAACTAGTAAATAAGATTGCTGTGTATATTAAGAATACAAACTTGCTTGAACCCATTAATCTCTGCAAGGGTATAATTATTAAGATCCGAGCTGCATGCAGAAAACCAGAAAATCAATCAATATGAACGGAAATAACCTTCATGCGCCGAGACCAATATATTGCTTATTAGTAATGTTTTTTCCCTACAATGGCAAAATCTCTCACTAGGAAAGCTGTAAAACTTTGAGCATATCATTACGGTATAGGTTCTACGCTGTGAAGAGAGAAGAACTCTGACATTTATCTTAAATAACCTGAAGTTGTAATCCTCAGGAAATGCTAAAAAGCGGTGACTGTCACCAATGGTAACTAGATTGGGTTCTTTATGAAACTTTTGGCGTTTGGTTTGATTGGAATTATTCTCGAAGTAACTTCGGCTATGAGACCAGTGTGTAATATTTCTTAACTGCTGGTTGTGTTCTCAAGCGAACTTACTGTTTTGTGGGATAAAAAACTGGAACTAACCTTCGAAACTTCAACCAAAGAACTTTCGTAAACGTTCCTCGTATCTTGGAGTTGGAATCCAGGGCTTTCCAAACCGAATGGCAAATGTTGCACTTTGCCTTACGGGGGGGGGGCGCTGTGGTTTAGGAGAAGAGAGAGAATTACGGATACCAATTTAAAAGAAGAAACCATGTTCATTTTTTTTTTTCAATCGGAATACACTCGAATTATGATGATGCAGTCATTTTGAGGATTTAAGCAGAATGAGTCTGAAAGAAAACTTCTCCTGGAGCAAAAGGAAAAGCTAAGCGTTTCGGAAGACAAGGCAGGTATAGGATTCGATTATTATAGGAAATGGTAGAAGTAAATATTAATTCGAGAGGAGTTTAATCCTGTTCAAGGATCCATGTTGTTATCGATGCAGAAAAGCGAAAATATATTTTTACTTTTAATTTATGTAGTTCTATTTTATTAATTTTATTTATATTTTTGCGAGAAACAAGATGTGAATGCGTTTCATTTACCATGAAATTGACTTTTTTGTCCTACTTCCTTTGAAGAAAAACATGGATGTAATATTTTTGGCATTCAAGGTTCCATTTGTGAAGTTTTGGCTTGCATAAATGCATGGGTTATCATATAAGACGCGAAATGAAACTGATTGTCATCAGTGAAACGATGGATAGAATCTGGTCAACAGAAAAGAATGTTGACGTAAATGGAGAAGGTATTGGCAGCAAAAAAATAAAAAATAGCCTCGTTTCATCATTACTAAGAAATCTGAAATTAGAACGACATTGATCATGATCTGCGGTGAATGTTTCGCAAGGGAAACACCCACGCACTCTCCGAAGCAAATGTGGGTACTTCCTAAGAAGGGTTCCTATACTAGAACTGATCAGAAGCAATCGAAATGTCAAACAAAACATTGAGTTCCTCCAAACCTATCTTTGGCAGATGCCCAAAGAGGCGATTCACGTATGCAATAAGATCCCCTATGGAGCAATAATACTAAAATCCATATTAGAAGTAATTGCTTAACTAGAAAACTTCCAAGGAGTAAAGTTAATAGCAAATAAAATTCATTATTACTGAAAATTCGATATTAAAGATTCACTTTTTTTTTTTTAATCCTTAAAGCTCACCTACGGTGAGTGGAGTAAAGTAGCGATCTCACACCGAGTGATGAAATTAATTTATCATCTAAAGACATTCTCAAACGTCTACAGTATGTTCACTCTGGGATTCAAACTTGCAGACTGGATAGTAGCGAATTGAAATTTCGAACTACGTTCAACAGGAAAAGAAGTGTATAAAAACAGCAACACAGGATAGAGTCAGGATCCTGAGTAAGACTGGTGGATATCATTATGGCCATATTTTTTTGTCATTCAGCCAGGCAGAGGATTATTTAGCTAGATATTATCACAATAATGACAGGAATGCAAGCTTTGTCGTTATATGATGTTTAAGTAATCCGGATGTCACATCCATTCATTCTATTGCATCTCTTTGTTCAAAATCTCTTGAAAGAGGTATTTGTTAACTTCTTAGCAAGGTATGTTGTTATTGTTTAGGATAATCCAAAAGAGCTAAACATATAGGGATATATATATATATAAATGTGCATTTATATAACGCATTTATTCCGGGAAGGAAAAGTACTGCCGTCAACGTATGAGAAAGCTTTTACGCAAGTTCTTCGCATCCTAGACGGGATTTGAACCCAACTTTAGATCCAATATTCTTAAGCTATGGGCAAAAAGGCATGCTACTATTTAAACTTAAGCTTTTTTGTGAGTTATTTGGAGTTTCTGTATAGGCAGAGAGAAATTATTAAGTTATTAGCTTGTACCCCACAGTGATATACTTGAATTATGTGGAATCACTTCAATGCTATCGAAGATATGGATCAAGTATCAGAAATATTTTCATATGCTTGATCAAGCAACTATTTGAGATAACAGAAAGAAAACGATGTTTAAACCAGAGAAAATATGTCATGTCATGTCATAGGACTCGAGATAGTTTCTCTGGTAGACTTGTAAAAAGAGTGCCATCTGCAGTATACTCAAGAGCAATTCATGAGAAGTGATCTCCTTAGAAAAGTAGTCACGATTTTCTGGTAACTAAAATAATCTCAATGAATTCGTTATCGCAGTACTTCGGCATCTCTCTTAGCTTGATGGCTTGTAAAACGAGGAAGAGATTGTTTGGAATTACTAAACACCATCCTGCCAGATAATTGCAGGTTAAGGAAGTTATCTTCACTGCTACTTCATTACAAAAAATGAAAGAATTTGTTGGGGGGAGGGGGGGATGCCAAATCATGCTTTTGCTAGAAGAGCATCTAACCATACGAATGTAGGAAAAGCATCGTACAGGAGATCACTTGTTTAGTTTACTGAATTTCGCCAACTAGCAGACTGTGGGTTCGAATCTTGATGTAGGTATGGATGTATATGAATATCTTTAAGTAGTAGATGATTTCTGAGTCCGGCGCAAGAAAACTCCACTCCTTGTTGGAGGTTTGATGTGGCTTGAAAAAAAAGATCCAGGTTTGGTTTCTAGAGAGAGAAGGATTTCAGGATTATTCTAAGTAATCTACGTTCAGTAGATTAGATTCACGTGATTATGTACTGTACTTTGGACAGCATCTAGCTTTAAGTTACATATAGGAATTACGTCTTGTGAACTACAAGTGTGATGTACTTAATATTCCTTCACACCAATATAAATATTTTTTAAGAAGCGTTTTCCTCTTCATAATTTTGCTTCATTTATTATTCATTACTGGAGTGTGGGTTGGGGATAGGCAATGTGTTGTACACTTTTTGGTATGCAGCTCATACAAACTACACTGGTCTCCTGGTCATATCTTAGCCCCGAGTCCCCCCATCCGACAGACACTACTCGCCCTTCCTCCTGACAAAGTAAATGGCAGCGAGATTATAAGTTATGTTGTCGGAAAGACTACGAAAGCGTTACCATGAGGTTAGGTACCGTGCTCTATTTAGAAGGCGGTCTGTAGAAACTACTTTACTGCTGGAGTCTCGAATGGAGGAGGTGCTGAATTTCCATAACGTTCGTCATATTCTTCAAGGATATCGTTTACGCTACATGTATGAAGAAAAGTAAGTCAGATCCCTGCATGCAGACCGAACGTCGTTTTTACCACTTCAGTCCTCCAAGGTAATGAAGCGTGAGATCGCTTGGCAATGAAATTCAGCTATTTCTCATTGTCATCTTTTTCAGAGAGAGTGGGAACATTCACCTCTCTCAAGAGTCAGAAACATGCCGTGCTTTTTATTATGCTGGTGCGAAATAGAAAACAAATCCACGAAACTTGTAAAAATGCTATTTCGTATAGAGTAATCAGACTATAATTCATTCAATTCAAGAATGCAATGATCGAGCTGACTCTGCCAGAAAAAAGCATGTTTTTCCTCAGAAAGAAACGCTGGATTTTAATTCCACAAAATCAAACAACTTTACATCGCAGATGCGCTTATGCTAATAACAAATGGTTGGCACAAACTCCAGACAATAAAATAACAAATTTTTCATTAGCTGCAGTATGGTAAAATACTACATCCTGCACATAAGATTATTTACGACAAAACCTGAATCTGACTATAGGCATTCTTTGGGTTTTCAATAGAACCAAATAATAATTTTCTGTTGATTTCATTTATCTACAAAAATGGCACATAAAATTTCCAATCTTATTCTTGAGAATTGTCACTATCATCCAATGTGGCACACCCAATTCTTGACCGATTTTAGTATTTGAGTGGCTCTTTTAGAACTTTTCTTTTAATCTCTTTATTTCCACTGCGGGAGATATTACGTTATGACTCTTATCAAGGAAAACTTCACTATCGCTGTACTTAGACATAATCAGTGACGACCACGACGGATTTGAACACAAGTACATACAAAATCATGTCAAGTGCCCTACATTATCCACAATGATCTCTTTAAATTGTGCCTCGCTTTTGCGAAGGCAGCGAATCCACTCCAAGTCAGCGTTGGCCAATTGGATTCGAAGTCTTTCAGTGAGCCTAACTTGTAGTATCGGATAAAGAGGTATAGTGTGTGCGTGTGTGTTGACAAACAATAGATGGAAACTTTAATTGAAATTTTCTAATGGTATTTTATGTGCAGCATAATGAAAGCGGTCAAAATTGTGATGGTCACACGCTCAAAGTATTAGTCTGATTTAAGCATATTTAGCACTAATCTATATTTTTCTTACAAGTGCTATGTAATGGAAATTTAAAAGCACAATTACATGTTGATTGTTAATAAACTTTCGCTTGTAAAAAATATAGAGAAGCACCATGGCTATTTTATTTCAGTCATTGTTTCACCTTGAATTAGTTCAAGCTTAAATAAGAGCTGGTGGTATAATTTTCATCCCCACATCATTTCCAATATGCATAAAAAGGGAAGGCCCAAAGAACGCCGATTCAACTGCTTCCCAATACGCAGACACCTCAAAAATGTGTCTAATTACATTACAATAGGTTCTAAACATTTTCTTTCTTCGGTTTCTGTTCTAACACAGACATCCAGAAAATAAGATTCCAAGGCTTGAATTAATTTCTTTAACCTCTGGCAATCGGTGGTTCACACTAGCTTTTAAACTACCAGTAAACAAACGCTGGGACATGCTGATCTATGTATTGTTGCTTGCTAGCTAATGTATATTTATTTTCTAAGAAAGGAAAGCGTCTATCTAATCACATAAGCGTTTACATCTGGTACTTGGTAGCGGAGCTGGAATAAGATGGAGGAGGGCAGAAGAGCAAAACAGCTGCCCATGTCGTAGAGAATAACAGTTTCGAGTATTAAGTGTTGTATTTTATAAATATATATTTCAATGTAGTGTGAATTTACTTTTTTTCGAGAAGTTTAAACTGATTTTTACATTTTACATTTGTATCAGAACAGTGACATAATTTTCAAATCCTACTCGGTGTAATCATCAAACAACAGAGATTTTAAATAGAAAAATACAATTAATATAAACACTGGATATTCTCACCCCATAAGTAAATAGCTTCGATTCTTAAATCGAAGTAACTGCATTTCCTCGTTCAAAGACGGCTGCTTGGAATATTCCCCCCTACTGGAAAAATCGTTTTTGGTTTAGGACCGTAATATCAAAAACTTTCAGGGCTATTGTCAAAATGCATGTCTTATTTTGACATCACTTCAGCAAAATGTTTAAGCGTCAAAGGTATTATTTTGAACTTATACTAAACATTGCACAACTTCTTACCTTCCTTCAAAATCTAGTTAAAGTATTTAAACATTTTAACCTGTTAAAGTTCGTGGTGGAAGTTTTACGTATCCATGTTTAATTATAGATTAATAACGTAGCAGTCATTAAACATTAATCAACAGTTCTAATTTATACACTTATCTCATAAAAACAAGTCAGTTGATTTGTCAGTAAGCGATAACAGTTCACTCCCAACCGTAATTGAGTACGGAAAAAGCAGACCAAGGTGTATGATCATATGGGAAACAGAAGATGATTAGCCACTGCAATCTAGATTAATCTTAATGGTTTCTCTAGATTGCGGATGTCATTATCCAGGAAACCAGCAAGTTACTTTCCGGATTTTTTGGAGCGCCACTATCTCCTCCGTTCTGCTACAAGTAACCATTCTAATTACAGTCCTACTTCACAGTGTAAAATACTCCATTTGAACATCCGGTAACTATGTGTCGTCATTCGCTTCTCCTGATAAACATTGCTTTGCAACCGGAAGTAGACTGTCTACTTGAAATTCAGGTGAGCGTCAAGAAACGTCACTTTTCAACTTAGGACTAAAAAACATTAATAAATAAAAAGCATCAGTAATATTATTACTTTATGACTGGCGATTTCAAAATTAATAGGTGGGATATTAAATAATGCTGATATCGTTCCTTTGCTTTAGCAATATATTTTAAAGGTTCCTTAATGTTTTCAGTATGGACGATTTAAATATATTTGTGGATTTACTGGAAGAAATATTTTAATAACATGTAATGGTAGAAAAGGAGATTATAAAACAGGAGTTAATATTCTGACAAGATTATAAATATACAAAAGCGCACTTCAACTATAATGGGAGGGCTGTCGAAATTTAAGGAGAGTCATCCACAGATTGCAATGTTTGTATTCATTAGAATCGGTAGGAAAATTAGATTGCGAATGCATCCTTCCACTCCTTAATCTTCTTCAAATTTTGCTTTTAAAAAAATAATCCTGAGAGGAAATATAATATGAATGAAATCAGATAAAATTCTCAAGATGTTTTATATATATATATATATTGGATTTTGACCACGAGCAGAGCACATCAGTTCGCTTTGGAAAGAAGATACCCAAGCCATCTGCATCCACCACCACCACCTGGTGTGCGCTCTGAGACCAGTACACATCTCGAGAAAAACTGATTTAAATTCCACGTCTGTTGTGCAAATAGTCCAATGACAAATGCTGAAGTCGGTGTACTTGTATTTTCACCCTCTTGCAGCCTTACGTAGGCCTTTTAAATAAGTTTTTTTTTTTTTTTTTCTCCTCCTTCTGGGAGGAATTTTACAGCTGGAGGAGCTCCTAATGACCCCATAGTTCTCATTATTTTCGTCATTTCAATGGATGTAATGTACTAGTATTTGTTAAGCCGTCCCGTTCGCTACTTAAACCTCCTCTTCTACCATTACTTGAGAAATAAACGCGGAGAAATGCGTCTTGGAACGAACGCGGCGCCATCTAGGGTTTATTAATGTTTCACTAGAGTACGGCAAGAACGCTGGTGCACGGACTGAGCAAATTATAGTGGGATGATCATCGGCAAGAAGTCATTCCGGTGGAAGAGCAGGAAAATACGGGCAGTAGTTACCGTTTAGTGAGCTTTTCATGCATCCCTGTTATTATTAATTGACGTTCTGTTGTTCTCCTGACTACCTCCCAGCCTCCGGCTATTACCGACTCTTGACTCTCGACAACGGTCGGCAGCTCATGCAGAAAGTTTGCTTTCTCTCGCCGAACATCTTCTTGGCGTTTCTCGCGCGTTCCGAGCTGCTGATAATGTCGAGAAGAGCAGCGAGCGAGACAGGAAAACGCAAAGACCCATCCAAGAAGAGTCCTCGATTCCCATGAGTTGCGGACATTCCCCCGCGGCTAAGCGGACAGTGGCTCACTTTTGCACGTTTTCGCTTGCTAGTTGACGGTCAGTACGCAGTGAAAGTCAGTGTGGCGTGAGGCTGTCTTGATTGATATGTCACGCAGTAGGGCCGGCTAGCAGTCGCTTCTAACCCATGACTGGCGGTGGTAGTCAGAACATGTGTTGCCTCACGTGGTTCGCGATCCGCAGTTACCTTTTATTAAATGAGCAGCAGATTGTCAACTCGACCGTGAACTGCCGAAGACGTGCCCAACTGCAGGGAATCATGTCTGTGCGTTTTGTTTAATGGGCTCCAATGAAGACAATCGTCTTCGGTTTCCCTCCATGTAATCACGTGTGCTCTGGTTAATAATGGCCCCGGGGTGACAGAAAGGGTATGACGTTCCGTGATGATGATGATGTGGAACATTTCGACCTAATGCACTAACTGAAAGTCTAAGAGCCGAGTTGTGATTTACGACCCCATACCTTCTCTTCTGCCTCAACTTGTAAATCTGCCGGGAGCCAAGAAAGAAAATCTGCCACCGGGTGAAATCCGAGAGCTGTAGACTCTGTCCTTAATGATAAGCTTAGCTGCAATAATCCCCAATAATTTGGAATAACTCAGCAGGGAAAGACAGCATGAAGCAAGTTCAGTAGGTGAACGGATTGAATGACGCAAACCCACCTGAATATCCGAGAGTATGAAAAGCCGAGTTAGTCGTTGATATAAACCACACTTCAACTAATTTCAATAAAAAAATCACCTATTTATAGTGAAACACTCGCTCTTCATTGGCCAGTGTGTTAATGAACAATGCATTAACATGCACTCTTCGTTAATACATTGGTTAACTCGGTCATACACCAAATAGATCTAGACATTTATCCAACATTGAATTATCCAGCTTTTTTTATATCACTTCAACGTACGAAAAAATAAACATAACACATTAGGAGACCTCAAGTGAATTAAACGTTAGGTAATCCAATAACTGTACTCTAAAGCCACTTCAGTCCTCCAATAAGCAGGATGGTGGTCGAAAGCCGGCAATGAAATTTATTTCCAACCTAAACACATTCACAAATATTCACACCCGTAGCGGGATGCCAAACCCACTGCCTGCAGGTTGAAGATCAGAGATGCAGTCTAATCGATCTACCTTAGTAGTCAATTATTAGTTTATAACCGTAATTTTTAATGCAGTGAGAACCAGATTACTGCTGCTGCTCTGTTTCGATATCTGCTGTTCAACAAAACCGAAGCTTGATTCTTTTCGCAGTTCAAATTTGATAACTAATATTAACAAGGCATTGACAGTTGGGTCTATAAACTGCTATTATAGGTCATACGACGTTGGGGGGGGAGTGACAAATATTTTGTGGGAGGGGTAATTTTTAAAAGAAAAAAAAAACTCAATTGAGAGCTTTTTTTTTTTTTTTTTAAGACCTAGCATTAATCCAAGAAAAGGATCGCTAATATTCCTTATTTAACTTATTAACTCTAAATTAATAATGTAATATATCCATTATGTATATACGCATAAATTTCAGCTTAAACTTTATTACGATGACGTGTTTAACATGTTTTTATAAGAGCAGCGGATGCATATGTTAAAGAAAGATATTGCGTTTTATACATTTACGAAATTTCAACTAAATTATTCGCTTCAAGCAGTTGACAGACTAAGTTTTTTGAGGACTTAAGCAGATTTATTCATTATGTAAAACACAATATAAAAAGCCTGTTTCGTTAATTAACAGCCATTTTAATTAACATAAAATTGTATTCATTTACTTAATTTTGGTGCATATGCCGAAATAATATGCACATATCGCCAAACTCTAAGATTGTGAAGCACATCCTTGTGAAAGTCTTAGAAGAAAGTGGTATTTAAAAAAAAAATAATAATAATAAAATTGTTTTGTTGCGTTTAATAACTCCAGCGAAGATTTTCACTAGATTTTTTATGATTATAGCCGTAAAAACAATCGCTTCCTACTTGAAACTAAAAAGAGTTTCACGAGTCAACCATTCTCTAGAGTCTAGACCTAGTGAGGGAAAGATCGTTTCCTCCGAAAAAAATCATCGTTCACTTAAATCACTACATTAAAGCAAACAGAGGGAAGGGGAAAAAATCAAACATTCAACATCAAAACATCAATTACTAGCTCGAAATGGGGTCAGGTCATGCCTGTCGGTCATATCCTTGTCGGTTTGTAATGTATTCGGCTACACAATTGTCATATTATGTGTTAGCAAATTAACTTCTCCATCCGTTATCATCACCATTATAACAACATCGTTAGAGAGCAGGTGATTGGTGAGCACACCACGTGACTAAGATTGTTAGGCCACTTGCGCTCCAGCACATACACGGTTCGGTATGTTGGATTTAAGCTGTTTTGAAAATGACAGCGCCTAAAATCA
This sequence comes from Typopeltis vanoorti, assembly GCF_054136105.1. Classification (NCBI taxonomy): domain Eukaryota; kingdom Metazoa; phylum Arthropoda; class Arachnida; order Uropygi; family Thelyphonidae; genus Typopeltis; species Typopeltis vanoorti. The sequence continues at coordinate 109,708,120 of NC_143564.1, forward strand.
CAGCATATTTGGATCTATTAAGTTGGTTATCCTTCCCCTCCCCCCCCCCCAAAAAAAAAGATTTCAAACATCATATGTTTTTGACCATATCTGAAGCCTTTGAATATGTGTTGGATGAAGCATTGAAATAATCAGCTAAAACAAAAAGTTCTCGTACACACTATTTTACCAAAAATTTCAAAATTTCAGCCTCGGACTGTGTTCTTTAATCAGCACTTGAAAGGTGCTTGAAATTCATAAACCATCAGGCTAACCAAATCCATGTAAGCTCGCATAAGGCAACGTAGATGCAGGCAAAATATACAACAATCTTAGAAAATTGAAATGCATAGAGGTCGCTGTTTCTCCCTGTTTGTATTGTTAGGTTTATACTGTAATAACTACTTAATTACTTTAATAATAAAAAATCATTTACAAAGTACCGATTTTTTAAATAATTCTTAGAATGAAACATCTTAATCAGTAGCGGCTCGTACAGTATACTGCGACACTGTAGCACCCCCAAGGAAAAAATGAAAAAAAAATTAAATTTTGTTTGTGTTTAAAAATAATAACAATGTTTACAACATTATATAAATGCAATACAACATGTTAAAGGTTACAGCTTATGTTTCGACATTGATTGAATAGTTAATAATTGGAATTGTTCGATTAACGTTTTAGATTACGAAACAAATGCACTGCGATCTAACGCAGTGTTGGAATTATCACATTCGGCCAATTGCAACTAGACTCGCCGATATTCGTTTGCGCTTTTCATTGCACGTTACAAGTGATTCCGACACTGCTCGTTTGGGCAGTGTCGTTTACAGATAAATTGTATGCATGCGCGCGTTATTTCTGTGAGACACGAAACTTTTATTATTGGTGTTTGTTCGTGATGAGGGTGAAATATTTTTAATAAAGCAATTTTTAATATGCAAATTTATTTATTAATAAATTGGTTACTGATTAGGAAAAAAATAATTTTTTTTATTTTGTACATGCAGCCCCCCCCCCCCCCTTCTCATATTTTGAATTGTCTTAAAATTTTCACCGGCCGCCACTGATCTTAATACAATTCAAAATATGAGAAGTGCATCACGTTCGTTACTAATGAACAAACAGCGTTCGTATTCTAAAATTTATTGTTTTTTCCTAATCATCGATCACAGGCATTAAATGTTGCATTTTATCAGACCAAATTTTCTGATTACGCCATAGACAAGCAGAGACAGGTCACAAGACAAGTTTGGGTTAACTCATCTGAATTAAACAAATCAGCATTCAAACATCGCCTCAGCACACACACAATTGCAACTAATCACCCTCTTCATAGGATATCCGACCAAATCACAAAGAGATGCAAGAATGATTCAGAGTAAACCAATCAAAAAGTAGGCTTTACATGCCAAGTAGTGCTCTGCACGAAATGGCCTCAAAACAGTTCATTTATGTAAACTTCAAGTTTCAAGGGAAAATTCTGTTATTAAGTACAACGAACATGTTACATAAAAGTACTTCAATATCTATTTTCCAAATACAATGTAATAAATATTTTCCAGAGTCAGGAACGAACGCTTTTATTCTTACGAAGCTACTTTTCCGATGTCAAGTATTTGTGAAAATTGATTATAAAAAGAAAAAAAAAAAGGATGATTTACACTCTTATAAATGAAGAAATTATCTGAAACCTACTTAGGCGACCTTCTGGAAGTTTTATTTTATTTACTTTTTTTTTTTTTTTTTTTTTTTTTATCATACTGCAAGACAGAAGTTAGTCAGAGGATGTAAACAATTTAAAAACATTCAAAATAAATTTTTCACAAATAATATTATATTGGGTTGATGTTATGACATCATTATATGGTGGCAGATTATGTAAATACTGCGATGCAGTTTCGTTTCCTATAGAAGAAGAAATTAACTTAAATGCAATCCCCCCCCCCTCACTTTAACAATTCGCTTAAATATAAAAAAAAAATAAAAAAAAAAACGTTCCCAACCTTCAATGTAGATTAAAACGCATTGGGTCTACATGTGTACACGAAAAATGCTCAACACGAATCTATTTCAGTTATGGACAATGTCAAGTTTTACAAGGCAAACAAGTTACTTTTTCCTTTCGCTATGAAGCCACCTGTTTTATTCAAATGAAATTTCATTCAGGGGAAGTTGCTGCTAACCATTACGGCAGAATGGTTGCGATGAGAGAAATTGTACCACATGTAACAGAAGCAGAATCCTCGCCAAGGTTACTCTTGAAACGTTCTTCACCTGCATGGGTCCTATTAGAGCTGGGCCCAACACCACAGGTGGAGGTCGCATATCAGACGCAGGAAGTGACCAGCTGAGACGCGCCGCAGGGATAACATTAAAGAGCTGACTTAAGATTCACCCTTTCTACGCCAAGTGAGTACCATACTTTCCCAAAACAGCTAACGAATTCCCTTCTTATTCAAGTCCATGGTAAGCCCTGGGGTGGTCATAGAGAAACATAAATCAACTACCGACTGCCGTACTCAGTCGTGGCCGCCTGCGAGGACACAGTGAACCTCGACACCTTCATTTGCATGTTGATTAAACCAGGCTGCGTGTGAGGGAGAGACTTTGTTTTTCCGAAGCTCCCCTGCAGCGTGACAAGTGGGAGGCAAAGCTGGGGAACGAAATAATGGGGGTTACAGTGTAAGCCCTGTCTCCATGTGGGACCCTTGCCAGACGAAGAGACATTAGAGGTGCGCGAGGCCAGGTGTGCCAGGCAGGAAGCCACGACCGTGTGTGAAAGAGAGAGAGAGAGATGGGGAAGGGGACTGCTTGACATCTCGCGAACATCTGCACAACATGCTGTTGCCAACTTCCATCCAGAAACCACAGTCGACATTACATCAGCGACGATACTCTGTTACCAAGGTGGAGGGTGACGCACACGGACTGGAAGATAATGAAGAAAATGCTCATCCATTCATACTGATAGGTCCTTTTTTCCCACCCCCACCTATTATCCCCCAATAGGCGGCGGTTCACATAACCATGAGGTAGCCATGACAGGTCCCATTCATGGGCGGTCTGTTCGCCATGATGAACACCAAATTGTCTGTCCTGTAACTGCCATTCAACCTGCCATTGTCCCACGCTTCGGGTGCTTTGTCGTCCGCCGGCTCTCTTTTGAGTCGAGACCCGTAAAGGAAGTAGCGGACGTAGCCCCGTGTCCCAGTGTCGGTCGTCGCAACTACGACACATCAGACTTGCGGTAGGAGAGGCGATTACGACAACTCCTAACTCGATTGTCCGTCACTATCAAAGTCGACCCAGAGAAATAACGGTGAGTGAACACGAACGAGCTGATCGCTGACGCACGTTGACACAGCGCTGTCGTACTGCACCTGGATTTGTGTTACCTGGGAAAATAAGTTAACCGCCTATAGCGTAGCATCTTCGGTGGTCCGCAGTAAAAAGACATATTTTGACCGAAACGCATAAATGATATTCGGCTGACTACTCCCCTTCACTGTTATAGCATTATAGAAGTTGTACAGGGCAGCTGTTGTTATAGAGTAGCTGGGGATCTGCCGTTCGACCAGCCCTGTCATTCTCTTTTCACATAACAGATGTTGGTTCTGTTCAGATTTACTTTCACGACAGATCTGCCTTGAAATTTGCACTTCAAGGCAAGCCTGCCTCGAAATACAAATCTCAGCTTATTTATAAACGTAAAGAAATTGATGCTGAATCACTGATGCCCTGATCCTTTTCCAATGAAGTGAAGTGAACCGATTTAAGACGTCGGTCGCTGCTTGTCTCAGAGCAAATCAGACAAACCAACTGTTAAGCGCACGTATGATTATAATCGTCTTCATGAATATATGATTGCACGTATGATTATAATCATCAACAGTGAATTATAAAATTCAAAATGGAGAAAATTACAAACGATAAACTTACTTTTTGAATAATCAGCTTATATCCAATAAGAACACGTTATGTAGCAATTTAAAAATGATTATACTCTCAACTGTTAGGCTGTGCGGAAAAGTGGCGCCTTTTACTATTTTTAAAATTTTTTTGGTAAGATAAGTAGATATTTCACTGAAATAAACACTTTCCTTAGACCATTCTGAGTTTTACACAATTATTTCTTAACATAATCGCGTCCATATCCTGTCCAAACACTTCTGACAATGTTCCCTCAAAAAACTGAATGTTTTTTGAGGGAAGCATATCTCCGTCGATGTCTTGACATAGTCACAATAGGATGCCATCTCATACGCTACTTCAGTTTTGAGAAGAGAGGCTTAGCCATGTGGAGCAATGGCTGGGCTAAATCGCAGGTTGCCCAAGACAATAAATCTGTGGTTCATGCAAGTGTACAGTATATGCACACTGTCACGTGGAAGGGAAAAGTACTGCAGATCTGAACGAACTTACTGAATCAGTACCTTCACGACATCTGAAAGTGCACAGCACCCGAATGGTCTAGTGGTAATGATGACAAATGCCTAATGTTATTTCTTTAGGCATCGATAGAGGGCGCCAGAATTATCTTGTATATCCATAGTGATACATATGATCATCTTGGTGCTCGCAAAACCTAGGATGTTTTGGGAGAACATCAAAATCAGACTACCCGAAACATTTATACTTACTCAAAATCAGACTTCGGTAAGTATAAATAGCCCAAGAAGTATTATTAAAAACTTGACATACAGGTCTACTCCTCTAATAATTAATAAGAAAAATTCCAGCATTGACGCCAGAAGATGAAGATAAAATTCATTTCTACAAAAACCAAATTTATTTTTTATGCTATTAACAGTGTTTTAGAAAGCGTCTCTTTCTCTGTGGAGAATATAACTTATTTCATGCGAAGAATGTACTATCTGAGACAAGACTTGTTATTAATCTTGGGAAGTTATAGTAATAAAAACATGAAAAGTGGATCAATAATTGTGGAAAATGGATCCTTCAGTGTTATAAAGATTCCAGGCTCGCTCTACCTCCTCCTCCTGCTATAATATCTTTCGTGATATTCTGTCTGGTCCCCTTCTCTCTCACCCACAGTTTTCCTCCCTTTTCCCCACCTTCTGAGTTTCCTTCATTGGGACCCCAAGTTATCAAGAAGGTCCAGCTATCTACACCAGTAAAACATTACGGACATGTCACAGATCCCTTTTTACCCTGTTCTTGTTGGCAAGAAGACGGTCACCTCCATTTTCACAGACTCTCGGTCTAATGGTTGTGATAAGGAAAAGTGTTCTGTGAAGCAGGCCATCGGATATCGGCACAAGAGGTCTGAGAGCCATTTTCTGCAGCGATAAGTGGCACGCGCTGCGTTCGAACCAAGCGGTAACCAAAGTGCCGAAACCGAAAAGCTTTCTCTAGGGCATCTTGCTCTGTTTATAGTACTTCTAGTAAGCAGTTGTACGCCTGTATGTAACTTCATACAAGCTCTGCGTGTTTATCTCCGTTACGATCATGAGCCATCGCCAGTGGCAACGAAGACCAGAGACAAAGTTTGATGAGATTGTCTTAAACAGCAAATTTTAATTTCTCATCATACCCAGCTGAACTGCATCACAGAGATGTCACACCATTTGCATTTTAGTTTGTTTCAAAAGGCAGTGGGGAAACTCGGCGTAACTCTGATATTTTTAGAATCTCGAATTCCTTTTGGTTATTTGATTAAAAATAACCGTACCAATAAATACAGTAATTAACAAGCCAGGAATATTCAAGTTGTTAATTAATATAATTTAAGAATTGTTTAAAATCTGTGGAATAGTGTTAGCCGCTTGGATTCATGGATTATGTTACTGCCTTCAAAACAGTCCCTCCCCTCCCATTTTTATGGCTATTTTTTTATATTGAGTGGCAAATTTTTAATCCTCTATATAGCATTTTCTTGAAAATCTTCATTTTTATTATGGTTGAAATTATTAATTATTATTATTATGTGATACCTCCAGGGAGTCCAAAGACTCATCGAGGGAGAGTGTGCCAACAGCATTGAACGCTTTTAGGTAAAAAATTTGTTAGAATAAGATCTTGAAAATGTCAAAAAATATGCTACAACTACGCGATGTTCTAGTCTTTTATATTTTTATTGAAAAAAAATTGACAAAAAACACTGATGTACAGTTAACGATTCTCATTATAAGTAACTAAAATATTGGCGATGGGGGAAATGTGGATCTTGAAACATATAAGAACGTCCATACCCCAATGGAGAAGTCATGCAAAATTTTATGGTTGTCAATCCCATTCGGTGCAAATTTTCTTGACACTGAAAATCCGCACAAAACAATGAACAAAAAATTATAGATGTGATCTACGATTATATTCTTATAGAAATTAAAAATAAATAAATAAATAAAAATTCTCGCATTGAATTGAATTTTTTGAAATGCAAAGTTGTGGAATTTTCAGTTAATATGAGTCTATAAATGCATAGTCATAACGTTATGACTACCCAAACTTAATTTAGGAGAACTAACATGAATCAGATCTCAGTCGTATTATACTGAAAAGTTTACTCAGTGTTTTCATTATACGTGAATTACAGTAAAATCTAAGACAAGCAAATTTTCCCGTCTCTGTTACGTACATCTGATCTTATTTACAACACAAAAAAAGAGAAATGATGACTTATTAAAAGAAACTAAAAGGCTTAAATGTAATTTATTAATATTCTAATGCGTTGTGTAAATGATCTTAATTTCAGTCCATTACTTATTTACCAGATGTAAAATGCGTCATGAACATGCGCAGTTATGTTTATCTGAGCCACAACCAACATTGTTCATCATAAGAATATACCTTATTTTGGAGTTAATTAAAACATTATCCAGTCGGATATTAATTGTAAAATTTCCCTCTATGAAAATGCAATGAACAATAATTAGAAACGAGGCAAAAAAAAAAGAAGAAAAAAGCCATGAGTATGGCCTCTGCATCTTTGTTTTAAAAGTAAGACAAAGTTTACCAAACTACAAAGTGCACTATTTTATGCTTTATTTTGATTCATGTGGCCTCACTTTTCCTTCCCCAAAAGTTACAGTAGCCTATTTGAATTAAAGCAAAAAACAGAAAATAAAAAACAGTTATGCTAATGCCATGATATATACGTATACAGTTAATCACCACGCTATTTGAGCTTAGATCTAATGTCGTTTTTTAATAACCCTGGGTGTGCAAGTAAGCGTAATTTATTCACAAAGACGTGAACTTTGGTGGCAAGACTAAGAAAAAAATACTTAATTAAATTCCCTTCACGTAAGGACGCAGGAATTTTAGATGTAAATTGCCTTGTCTACAAAATTAATTATGTTCACACCACACTTCTACAAGCTGTTTAAGTTTCATCATACAGGGAAGCGAAAAAGAGCAAAAAAAATAGCCAGTGTTATACAACAAATAACCAAACCCACATAACCAGTAACAAGAAGAGTGCAATAGAGAACAATAATGAACTGAGCACTTGTTTGGTTAAAACGTACCCGAACACAGTGGGCGTGTATCCAAACCACAGTAAAAGTTCAGTGATGAATATTGCTGCAGTCCCTTGCTTGAATGTCAAGTAAAACTTAAGTTTGTTGTTGCTTTAATGAAAGGACACGGTTATTGTTATTAACCTCGGAGAAAAATCCATAAGACAGGTGGTGATCACACAACTTTTTCATTGATCATCAATCTACCAGAGACACGAGTAAGTACAGGCTGAAGGAAGAAAAGAAAAATATCTTTCGAGTTTCTTGTAATTTATCTTATATAGTGAAGTTGCAAAGCAGCGATTAACAAGATTCCATCAGTGTTGTTTAAAAATCACAGAGTTGATTTATGCGTGATATGCAAAGGATTTGCTTCGAGTCCACTGCGTAACGAACATCAATGTAATTCCCATAATTTTAACAATATTTAAAGGCTTACTTTCTTAAAACAAAAATAATCTTTCTTAGAAACTTCGTTGGCCAACAGCGCTAAGCGGAAGTGTTAATTGACTTCCTTAGAACTTCATCAGACATCCTTTCAGCTATTCTTATTGATCGCAGCAAGCAAATAAAGCACAATTGAGAACAACCTATGCTTGTTGACTCCGCGTATCAGAGCCACTGTCCTCAGACTGACTCTGTGTGTGAGAGAGAGAGAGAGAGAGATGGGGAAAGATGTCTAAACCTCTTGGGAGTTTGTGCAGGGATAAAGGAGTGGCTGGCCAACCCTTTGACCTAGCTGTCGTCTTCATTTGGATTGTGAGCCTTGGATAAATTGCCGTAGTGGTTAATTACATCTTCCAAGTGACGTCTCCAAGCGAAGTTGAGGTCCTCGTTAGATTCAGCCTGCAGTTCTAAGTCATCCATACTGTGGGAAATGCGTTCTTTGCTTGTCATGTATGTTAGTCGCTTTGTCTACGAAGGCTTGATATAAGAAAGAATCCAGAACCAAAGCTTGCTTGGTGCATCTGATTCTCTCAAAGTGAGTAGTATTTTACAATTGCTTGTTTATTTTTGTTTAGAACTGATCTGGCAAATAATGCTACTTCCCCCCCCCCTCGATTTCATTCAAACTTGGATCGTATGCATCCAACTTGCAACTCATGTCAAAAATTTATCATACGAATTTCATATATTATCACAATTATATGAAAAATTCATATAGATTCATATAGAAAATGTCATAGTTGAGTCGCTTCGGTTTTGAGAGTAGTGTATGCATTGCAAGCGAGATATTCCTTTCAAATACAATGGTCAGATACATTATGAGAGAAATATATTACACATTTTAAGTATTTTGATTACACATCCCCAGAACAACGCAGAAATGAGAAGTAAAGCTACAGAAGAAAATGCACAAATGGAACAGCGTGACGCAACACTGTGGGTCACGTATTAACAGCAAGAAACCAGAGAGCCTGGTTTGAAACTGTAAAGAAAACGTAAATGTTGTTAGATTCATTGGACATGTCTTGAACAGTACTGAAAACTTCAACTATCCGGGAAGTATATTTCTTTCTTTCTTTCTAGTGATCTAAGTTTAGATTAGGAGATACTGAGAAGAATTTCACTGGACGAAACTTTTTTTTTTTTTTAATAATGTTAGTAATTACTTTGAGACAGCGAGATTCCACTGAAGTGCTAGCTTTTGATTAACGGAAGTTTCTAAAATGTTGTCCATTTTGTCTCATGTAGTAAACACATGGAGACTAACAAAAAACACACGTAATATAAATAAAGGCAAAAACAAGGAGAGATATAAATAACAAATGTGGATATTAGGAATAGTTTGAGACTAGAAAGTAGTGAATAAAATGCTTCTGAACTCACTTGAAGTTATTTGGACATATGGGAAAGAATTTCGAAAAAATACTAACGACAACGTATGAAATATGAGGGGAAGATACAAGTGGAAACTACAAATATGGGGAAGAGACGAATAAAGAAGATTTAGAATATAGGAAACCTAAATTAGAGCGGCGCTCAAGAAGAAGAAGGAATTTGCGCAGATACAAAAACATGGATAACTTTGATCCGACTGACTTGATTGTTTCTGTTGAGGCAGTTGATAAAATAGACAGAAGACAGGTGTAATCAAGCATGTGATTATTGGACTATTGTAAAGACTAACTGTTTTACAAATCAAACGTGTGTATATCCAGTAATCATGAAAACAAGCAAAAAAAAAATGCACGAATGCACATTAATTTAAAAATAAAGAACACGAATTACAATTATATAAAACGCTGTAAATTGCTAAGAATGCGTTCATCTGCGAGAGAATTGCAAAGACGATGCTATGAAGAGCGAATTATCTGATAGGGCATAACTTAGCATCAGTGCTCTCTTCTCCCTCCATAAGCACTGCTCATATTATACACAAGCTGTCAATGTTCGTTGTATACACATCACTAATGATTAATAACTTCTTTGAGTGCACTCACTATCAAATGAGTTGCATAACACAGACAAAAGGCTCAAAGATACTTTTACTGGTTCTATTACAGCAAGGATTCGATGCAAATATCTTTCAGATTGTAGCAGACATTACAATAAAATATTTTTGTGTCATCATGAGCATTGGCCGCAGTGATTTCCTTTCATTACGGGGCCCATTTGTTCCTGATGGCGAAGATGTCTGCGTTCAGAATTTCTGTAAGTCGCTACATCTCGTGTTTTTTTTTTTTTTTTTTTAAAGCAATATGCCCTGTTGGGGGCTACAACATGCAGCAACTGCTAGATTATAAAATAAAACTACCATAACACGTAAACGATGACCACAATCCTCATTATTTCTATTATGACTTTCAATTATAAAAAAGAGTGCAGGCTATTTATTCAGATTCCATAAGAAAAGGGCACATTATGACAATTTCTTAGTAATTAATTATCTTTTGTATAATGGGAAGCAGCACTGGTGTTTATTATCCTTAATTTTGGACGGTATCTAAATTATACAGAAATTAAAATATAAGAAAATATTCTAGGCAATGACAATTTCATGTATCATGTTCCTGCATGGAGAATAAGTCTCACAGTTCAATGAGCGCGTGTTGGCTGATTTAAACTACTGCAGTTAGTATAAAACTCCCCTGTTTAGGTGTAGTAGTAGAATCTGCTGAAATCATTCCCTGTTTACCTGACAATTATAGCTTGGGTTATTGAGAAGTGATTCTCTACAGAGATTGTATTGGTGGAGTTTCATCGCAAGATCTGAAAAAGCGATTTCTCTGTGCATTTTTTTTCTTTTACATAAAAGTATGCAATAGAAAAATAAAATACGCAGTTTGGAAAAATTCTGATCCCACCTCTAAACCATTCTGTGCATTCCCCCCACCCACAATTTTCTATTGTTGGTTACTTCAATGTTCGGATTAAGCAGAAACAACTCAGGCTATGAGACGAGTGTATTATTATACACTCGTCTCATAGCCTGAACTCGACTTTTATTCGAAGGCCCTTATGAATAACAGTGGCATATATGTGAAGAGCTTTCCAACTACATTATGCTGTGACTACCGATTTCGTTATGGAGGCACTTTTTTTTTTTTTTTTTCATCATCATTCAAGTCTTAACTTAGAGCCCACAGTGTAGTGCTAAATGAAGTGTAGGAACAGTACCTGGTTTAATTCGCCTTCACACTCTCATCGACGACTTATTAATTCCTAAAAAATGAATAAATTTTATATCACAATGATTTTAAAAAATACTTCCGGAATATAAATATTTTGAAATCTTTCTCTGGTCCCGCGACATTGCTCACAGCACGAGAAACAAGAAAAATGTCCCCCCTCCTCCCCCGGTATGGTTTATAACGTAAATGCTCAATAAGCTACCTACAGTTTAATGTTTGAAATCTGCGAAAATCAATCCAAAGTATCAGGAGACCTTTCATTAATACATGATTGGATGGTTCATTACATCCAGTAATTATAGCCGAACTGAAACCGCTAATTTTTCTGACAGATGCACAGAAATAAATTGAACAGTAATTTTGTAGGTCGAAGACCCCTTTGTGAAACAAAAATAGGGAATCAGACAAAAATGTACATTTTGAGTCCCTTTTCTTCTTGATAATTTCCAAGTGCAGCTTTGTTTTTAGTGAATTATTACATTTAAATTCGATAGGATAATAAGAAAATAAACTTCAGCATATCATCATAGGAAAAATGAAATTATTATGAAAGTGTTCACCTCGCTACTTCTTATAAAACTCACGAGGTTTCATCTGGAATTGCTTTCGAAATAAGACGTTGAGTGAAACCCCCTTTCTCTGCAGTACCTTTTGTACGTGGCGTCTATCCTTCACGGAAAGCACTTAAGGTCTCTTCACCATACATTTCCTAATTATAGGGTTTAAAATGGCTTTAAATAGCTGGAAAAAACTCAAACAAGTTTCACTTATTGCACTGGTGATGCATCCATGTAGCCTAACTATTGCACGCTATAACAGTGACAAGCACCAACAATAATAACTCTTAACAGAGATTCAAAGTTGTATTTAAAGCGTTTTTTTATTCTCTCATAAAAAAACTAAAGAGTACACCAGGCCCTCTAGCTGCTGTCAGTCTTTGTGGCCGCGTTTCGCGAGGAGGAAAGTTTTTATCATATCTAACTGCCCAGGTGTGAGACATCTCACGTTAGAAGGCGGGGTGCCATCAGTGGTCGTTCGTGCAAGGTGACAGCATGTCCTTCATGGGTTCTTAAAGGTCCTGTATATGTATATTTTTTGTCTGTCTTTGTTCCGCAGTTGACGTCCATGAAACGCTTCAAGGCACATCGAAGTTCGGTTTCAGTTTTGATGAGACATTCGTATCATCTACATTCTTTTATTCCGAACATGTCCAATTAATTTAATGCTAACGTATTTAAAAAATAATAAAACTTGCATTGGCTAAACTGCCGATCACCTAAACTGCTGATTAGGTAACTGCTATGACCAATTCGCTTTTAGTGTTTTATTCTTAGCTTCTAAGTCGTTGGCCTCGTGTTAATATGTTACAGAATGCCTCCTGTCGCGAGTTGAATCCTATTCTACGACAAAAATAGGAGCTACGATGCTTTGGCATCGTAAGATTGACTGAAAAACTTCAATGACGATATCATCGACTAGCTGCCACCCATCTAGCCAGTGGTTCCAAATTAATGACGGCAAAACCTAAAATTTCTGGATTTATTCCGTAGACATTAGAGGCGTAAATGCTAGATGTAATTATGTGATTCTTTATGGCATAATTAGTATATAACCATTTTTATTAAACTATACTTTTCTAGGCATGTTTAAATATATTCTATGCCGAGCATAAAATCAACAAATTAGTCCCTAAATTTCCCACCAAACCTTTTTACCCTACTTGGTAGTATGGTACTGGTCTACAGGTTCCATTATTAATCAAACTTCCTTTGGTGTGATTTTTTTATAGCAAGGACGAAGCGGCCTATTTAATACAATTTACGGTCCCATCATAGTTCCGCATCTAAATTTCTATTGGCGTTATTCCAAAAATGAAATATACCCGCGCCATCCGTTTCACTGGCAGTTATCGATGGAAGCATAATTGTCCCTATTCACTTACTTCCATGTTTTGTGTTGAATTTGGGATGTGTGTGTGTATGTGACTGCTGCATGAACAACTTTTATTCTATTGAAATGAATATTTGTGATATTAGCAGTCAACAGCGAATAGTTATTTTGTGTACAAGTAGTGTGGCTTGACAATACTGGAATGCCATACACGTTGAGTTTGCTATCAAATTAATAAATCTCTCATGTTCAATAGAAACAGAGCGCCTCTTTGTATTAATATTTATAAAATATACATATACGTTGGCGTTTTGGTTCAATTAAGAAGAAATGTCTTATTCTCAGATGAAGAATTGCCACACACCCAATCAGAAAAACTTCAAAAAGTGGGAATTGTCCTCACCTTTGTGTCAAACACCGAGTGGAGAATCAGAAATCTTCTGGCCAAGAGGAACTCTGAATTATAAGTTTAAACTTTTTTTGAAATTTATTTTCGGATATCTTAATGTTTTTTGAGATTTTTCTTAGAAGCAAAGGTACCATTTGTCTTTTAATTATATTACTGTGACATTCCCAGCTTACAAGGCAATTTAGAGTGCTCCTGATAGGAAATACTATGAAATTGTTGTCGCAACTAATGAGACGTGGAACTCTAGCGTTTAAGAAATGGCGTTCATTTTAAGATTAAAACAACACTCACGTGCGCACACCTGTAATAATATTAATGACGTCACTGTTATTCGTTTAAGGCCTAACTGACCGATTTCGCAAAACTGTTCATAAACATGATGTGAAATAATGGAATCTCTTTGGTGTTAATTAATAGGATGGAACGCTATCAGTTCCTTTTATTTATGATTCTTATGACAAAGTAAACTGACATTGACCATAAGAAAATAATGAGAAAATTAGAATCTTGAATATCGCCCGGATTCAATCATTTTCTCAATATAATGAAGTGCAGCAGAACAAGCCATCAACGGAGTCTTCTTCAAGTTCAAATAATTTCTTTCCCCTGGCAGTTTTTGGTGTCATTGCAAACCTGATTGGTCATACAGTGGTGAAACTTAAAGGAATTCATAATTATATTTATCTCAGTGGCGCGTGATTTACAATCTGCTTTCGTGATCCTGATGGAGGCGAAACGCCGGACAGTGGGTGGTGCTGGTTCGTGAGGAACAGACCGTCTCCATCGCCTCCAGCCTGAGCGTTCGTGATTTTTTTTTCACATTTCATTCATGTGTGTCATATATTGTCTCGAAATCGTTAACAAAGACACTCCGTAATGATATTCCAGAGAATTTCGCGTTACTTACACCACCTCCCCCTTCCCGTGCCCCTTTTTTTCTAGACTCATAAGTCTCCAGTAACCATTTCGTCCGCGGACCGGTGTCAGCGTTGGCCACCCTTTCATTAGCTGCAATAACCCATATAATGGAATGTCGTAATGGGGTTATTGGCTTAGATAGCTCTTGGCTCCTAAGCTAGGGGACATTTCATTGGCAAATAAAAAAAGGAAAAAAAACTGTGGGTGAATGATGCACGCGCCAGGAAACTAGAGATGGCAATATTTCATAACAGAGACATCGAAATATGTGATATCGAATGTTTCGGCACAGAAATGCCGACCGACTGTTTTCTTGCAACTTCTTTATACGTGTACTATCACCGATGGTTATTATAGTGCGTACACATGCCACCAGATGTCACTTAGAGCAAACTGCCTCTTTTGCAGTTTCAATATTCCCCGGTTGGTTGGTTTGTCTGTTCATAGAATATTAAAACTATAATCACTAATGCAGTCTGTATCGAAGGTATTCAATGCCATATTTATCCGAATGAAGAAGCTTTATGTGATGGTGATGATAATCCGTAGGATCATTAATGTTTTAAGGAAAGCGCTGATGAGCTGCTCACAGATGTTAAATAAATGCAAGATCAATGAAAGAGAATGTCGTTAACATTTCTTTTCAAAGTTCTTCAAACTCGTCTTCCCTTTATTCACCGCATTTCAACGTTTGTCGAGACAAACGTTGAAATGCGTTTGTAATCAATTTCTTCCGCCGCCCAAATCGCAAAAATAAGCTGTTAACAGTTACTCTGAGAATACGAAATACAAACCTTTCAACAATTCGTGATGTGTTTAAGATGGTATTATGTTTAACTGAATGCGCATAAACGAATGCAGTTCCCATGATGTTATTCCTATTCACAACATTTTTTGTAATGGAAAGAAAGCGATATTATTAACTTATTCATTTAGACTTTCTTCCTGAATGCTGAATATTGAGGATTGGAATAAATCTCCTTCCATTTTTCGCGTTTCATATATCCTTTAGTTAGTACAGAAGTTTAAACTCAGTGAGGAAAGATATTCCTATTCTTTTCTTTAAATGAGTATCCTTGTCGAAATAATGTTTAGTAACGGAAGAGGGATAATTAATCAGAAGTACGAAACATCCATACTTGTAACTTTCGTCACGTATACCTTTGCTTTTCACTCACATATCAACATTAACCGAAACATCATAAATACATCCAAAATTAACTTAAAGAAAAAAATATTAATAGTTGAAAATGTGTTTTCTTGAGAGACTGAGACGAGCAGTCTCTACTGGCAGCCTCGCTTCTTTTGCGAGGTTGAAAAGTTACAGAACCTCAAATTAAATCTGTCTATCTGGTGTCATCCCACTTTTCCTAAAAATTCGCTTGTAATACTGAAAAATCGTCTCTAATCTCTATTTCTTTTCTGTAATTTTCGCCAAAGAAAAGGATCTATAACACTTTGATAGCATAAAGATTTATAGCCCTGGAGGTGTTTCTAAAATGTGTTCTTTAAATTACTTCTAATTTTGGTTCCTCTTAACATGTTTTGATTTTGAGCTGTTTTTCTCAACAGCATGGAATCGAGCCATATTGAAGATGTTCCTAAAAGATAGCCAGCTTCCTTACCCGACGTCTTTTTTTCTATTAATTCACCTCTTCTAAGCAAGAGATACATTACGCAACTACTACATTAGCAACCAACACTGCAATTGAGGATTGCAACATGGATTCCACCATTTTTAGCCCACTGAAACTTTCTTAATTATGCCATCTGCTTACTTAAAATCAAGAACACTCAGGAGAGACTGATTTTGCATTTAAAAACCGTGAAACAACTGTTGCCCGGCTATTTTTTTTTTTTTTCCTTTTCGCCTCATGGTATGGTCTTTACTGAAAGGCAGTTTCCTGCAAAGAAGTAGTTACCTGTTTTTCATCGCTAGTAAATCTCGCCTATGGTTTTGTTTTGAATTTATAATACGTTGATCATTCTATTTTGACCTATAAAGCAGCAGTTTTCAAAATCTTAACTCTCAGAAAATACATTTTGATTCTTTTTAATTTCTGGATTCCTTTCCGAACTCTCTCTCATTGTGAACAAAGAAAAACGAACTACTCATTGAATAGAAATACTGCCCTTGGTATATTTGTTTCCTTTCAATTTGATCTATCTGGAAAGAAATAATTTTTTATGAGTTTGAAATATAATCATTAAATATTTTAATAAGATATGTTAAAGTTAATTCTACAGTTCTAAATATCGTATACTCTTAATTCCGTTGATAATAATTTGAAAATGGCTTACGGAACAGGGTTTAAAGAGCACGATTATATACTTAAATAAAGAGCCAATAGGCTTCATTTCGGCGATGTAACATTATTATTTAAATTAAGGGGATATTAAATCCCACATGGTTTCAAAACCGAATAAGAAACTCAAAGATCGGAATCAAAGAGTTTCATGCCGAAAATAGTAAACTATATAAAGTATCGGAGGATACTAGCGTAAGCCAAAGCACGTAGTATAGTACAAACTAGGGCAACTCGTAGCAAAGGTGGTTAAAGATCTGATCACTATTCTTAGTATTTCCCATAATGTAAAAATACATCTCCTAGGAGATGTATGATGTTATACATTATGGTGGAAGGTCACTACCCAGACCGGTTTCGACCTTTATTGAGGTCTCATCAGTGAGTAGGTAGAATAACGATTATATACTTTTATAATAATAATTATACTAATATATTGGAAGCATGGTTGGTCAAGTAGTTAACATACCCGCTCACCAACCAACAGTCTGCGGTTCGAATCCCTCCCCCCTTTGCATGGTCTAGTCTATTTTTTGTGATTGTCTTTAGATGGGAGATGAATTTCATAGACCGATGTGAGACCATCATCCAGCTTATTGGACACCTGAAATGGCTGGATTAAAAGTTCCATGTTTGTACTTCTAGCGTAGGGTTTCTTATAGACTATTTTAAAAAATACCAAACAATTTGTATAAAATTGATAAAAATAGAAAAAACATCGTGGCCCACCAAGGTGCAAAATGTACTATAGTCGTGGGTGGGAGCAACGAATAAAAAAAAAAAAAAAAAAAAAAAAAAAAAAACGAAATTTCGAAGTGACATAATAACATCAGACTTACTGGGTAAAAGATTCGTGGGATGTAGCATCCCTCGATTCATCTCATCGAGGGATGTTTTATTAATCACATCTTACATCATATCAAACTGAATCGAGGGATGTGACATTCCTCGATGCATTTCTTCAAGCAGTTGTTTCTAGTCTATGAAATTCAACTCTTAGCTTTCTTGAAAGTTGAATACAGCTCACTTAATAGTATACAGACTTTTTCAGAACCGTTTAGAAATTATTTTGAATTGAAATTCTTGAATGTGATTGAAGGAGTGTTATAATTTATGTAGAGAATTTCTCTCCAGAATTGAAAGCAACAAAAGAGTTTCACATACAAAGTGATCAGCTAGGTATAGGAGAATGTACACACCTTGAGATTTTTGAGCAGTGAAATTGTGCATCCAATAACTGAGCATAGGACAAACGTTCAGTTTTCTATTTTGTATAAAAACAACATTCTTGGGTCATTTGCCAGAAAAGTATAGAGTAGCCGGATGTGATGAAATTGTATCTCAAGCCTATTCTGACTGCAATGACGGAGAGGGATAGAGGGATATCTGAGACACTTTCTGATGGAAACAGGCACCGCCACATTTTCACATTGTAGCAAAAGACTAACGAGAACGAACTGTAAAGGAGCAGCTTGTGATTTGGCTTGCGAGTTAGAAGTTCATTTAAAAAATAACAAGAAAAGAGGTTTGGGTTTCTTCACTTCGCAGCTCATTGCAATATCTACGCGTCATTCACTTTGCTTCATTCAGCATCTATAAGGAGTGAAACACACACACACAAAAAAAAAAAAAATGATCATATAACTGCATTAATTTCTTGTTCTTACATTTTATGGTTGATTATTAATTAATGTTTGTTATGAACATCAATAAACTACGCACAAATCTGATATTAGGCTTATCCTGTAAGATCTCGCTGTTATCTGAAGGGGTGATGACATCTCTAAATCACCAGTATTAAAATTCACGACTGTATTCAAAAGAGAGCGGTTATGTTAATCAATAGCACTTCTCACACCTGTTCGATCCCTTCTCTGTAACAGAGCGGTTCCCATTCGGCATCAATCCTTTCTCCCATATTTCCATGGGTTGTCCTCACCCGAATTAGCATTTGTAATTCGCACACTTTCTTGTAACCCTGTTAGAGCCCATGCGGCAACCAGCTGCTATTTCCATTCACGGTTAGCCCCAACCCATGCTACTTCCTCTGCGTTCATCACTCCCTGCTTCCAATCGTCAGAATAATCTCGGTTCCTACGTATTCCTTCAAAATCACAACCGAAAAGTATTCAAATATAAAGTTAATAAGGTTATTTCTTTTCATCATATTGATAATTAACACATCTAACGAACATTTCTGAGCAAAATATATGTTATTGTGCCAGAGTTTTTTGCACTAAGTGGCACAATATTACTATATTATTATTTTTTATCTGAATCCCACACCCAAAAGTTGTAAGTCTACCGTACATTTGACACTCTGAGTGGGCTAAGAGTTAGATATCTCGATTCCCCTGCTCTAAACCAAACACTAAAGTTTCTCGATCCACTCGGGCCTATATTAAGTAGAATGTGGTCTCACACCGCGCGACAAAATCTGCCTAAAGACTTGCATAAACGGGTCATGCTACAATAGGATTAGAATCCACAGCCTGTTGTAGAGCAGAAACGCTACTGATTCGACCCACCAAGGTGGGATAGACGGCCGAGACGAAAGATATGCATACGAAAAAATAAATAAAATGAGGTAGTGCAACTACCCTTGGGAGCTGATGCTTGCAGATAGAAGTGATCTTAGCCAAAACGATTTATATTTGTATGAAGAGAAAAGAAGAGCGATCTGATGTTTAAAGTTCGTGATGAAACTTCTCAGATATTCAAAAAAACAACTATTTTTCTCTTTTCTTACATTATGGAATCTAAATTAACAGTGTCAAAGGTGGCTACGAATAATGTGAAAGAAATGTTTCTTTTATCTGACAGTATGAAATTAAAAGAAAGATGAGATCTAGTCAGCAAAGACCTGCCAGCTAGATGGTTTCACTTCTTCCCTGAAGCATGGATTACAGGGAAAAAAAAAAAAAAGATAATTCCGAATATAATCTATACCACTGAAATATATTCGAAGAAAAATGATGTACTGTACACAAGACCTTTTTCTCCCTGGTAATTCTACATCGTACATTTAACAGCATGACGGAACTATAACATTCCTATTTTACTGTTTTTTTGTAAAATATTATTTTCAATTTTAAACTTTACGAACTTAATAATATCTACATATAAATCTGATCCGTAAAAGCGTACCTACTGGTTATACGGCTCACGGGTAATAAAAGGTTGCTGATCCTTCATTTAGAAGGTTCATAATCCCATGTATTTTAAGTCTTTCGTACTGTTGCAGTATTCGCGTAAAAGCAAGAAGTGGAATACGAATATAAGTAATGTAAAGATGGCTTAAAGGCATCTTAAATTATATCACGCTTTTCAGAGATTTCTATTACTTTTCACTAATACCCGTAAGAAAGAAAGAGAGATTTGAAAAAAATCTGATCATAATCTGGAAATGTTATTTATATTTTTGTAGTTTTTTAATTTGTAAAAATAAAAAATAAAATAAAAAAGAAATCAGTTAATGATTAAAATAACTTTAGCCCATCTACGATACACCATGTATTCACAACCTTTCATGGGTAGGAGTCGAATAAAAAGTTAGTTAATAATTCCCGCAATCTGAGAACTAAATGATAAATCAGTTAATTGGATTGTGTGTGCAGTCAGAGATTGTTCAACGACAATGAGGTATTTCGAGTTGTGGGTTTTTTTTTTAATATTAAAATATTATGGTGTTTTTGCGGTATGAAATTTTTTTTGAGAAAGGCAAGCCAAATAATCATCGCATAAACACAGAAAATAGGTAAAAGAGTTGAAACCCATCAGAAACTGTTGTCGAAACTGACTTGCACATGCACGTATCTTTCAAGTATTCATTTTCTCTGCCCACTTCTTGTCTATGTTATATTTTTTCTTTCTTTCTTTTTTACCCATCTGTCTTTCTCTTTTTGCCCTAACAGCCTTTCAGCCAGTAAGTAGGAGGAGGAGGAAACAATGGAAGAACAAAAGTTACGGATGGGAATCTTTTGTCGGTCCGAAGACAATAATTGAAATGTCCAGGTTACGGTCTAAAATAGCAGACGGATAAAGCGACCCCTGCTGGTGTCGCTAATAACAGTCCGTAACGTCCTGCGCGAACTTGCCCTCTACAAACATGAGCAGCGTGCTTTAAGGGGGAAAGTTGTCGACAACTAATAGTTGACGCATTCCTTTCCACTGTTTTTTGGGTGGGGAGACATGCAGGGGTCGTTTCTTTCTCCACCTCTGTCAACGACATCCTCATTCATCTCCGCTTCTTTTATCTGCAAATTTTTCCTCCACTTCATTCTACTTGAAAGCCTCAGAAAAGAACGAATAGTCATTTATTTGTGTTTTTGCGGGGTAGGGGGAGGGAGCAGGAAGACGTAACACAGGAGTGACAGGCGAAGATTGTTTGCCATCACCGCTTTATTCAACTGCGAATTTCTTTGTGAGGCTTCATTTGATTTCTTACGTTTAAAGTGGCGTCTTCAACACCAAGAGGAGAATGATGCGGTTGTTTCGTTTCCCTGGGAATGAAATTATTGTCTAACGTCTTGTTTTAAATTATTTAATACTCGGCAGATATTCTTGTCAAAATTTTAAAACCGGTACCAAAACACCCCGTAAAATTCTTCTAGCTAAAGATTAAATACGCTAACTTAAAAATTCCGAATTCTTTCTAAGCTAACAGGAATTCTGGAAATACCGGAACCCAAGGGATGGAAGAGTTTAATTATTTTTAAGAGTACCAGTGAGTGACCTGAACAAGTGTTCCCTGTGTGATTCATTCATATAATTGAACCCTTTTGTAATTCTGCACGAAGTTCATCTGGACGCTTGCCAGAAAGAAACAAAATTTACAAAACCATTTGACTGGAGCTGAAAAGTAAAGAATATTCCGAATTATTTTCATAATAGAGAAATGCAGTTCTCCGAACGATTTGGTGCTACATGGAAAACATGCTTACTTAATTTAAACATCCGGAAAGCAGGTTGTTGACTAACCGAACAGCACATTCTGCTAACACAGATAAAATCCTGACAGATCAGGTTTTTATTATCCTTCACATGTTCTCAATGACCAGAGGGCACAGCAGCCTATCCAAGAGGCTGTAACTATTTAAAAATACGTTGTCAACATGTTGCAAATGTTAACGATACTTTAACAGATATACCAAATTCGTTGATTAGATGATTTTCATCACCTGGTGTGAGACTCTCTCTGTCTCTACCTGCTGACTAGAAGCCAGAAGTGGTCGCTTGATCTCTTTTCTGGCTTATCTAACACGTAGTTAACCCGCGGTACTAATATAAGATTAGTCCTTCGTGAGTAGAACATATTACACCCTCTGACCAAAAAGAAACCGAACTCTTTTCGAAAATAGAAGAAACTAGTGGCGCCACCTGTTGTATCTTTTTATTGTCGAAAGCGGCAACCTTCATTAGTGTTGTGTATGTGATGGATCTGTTAAGAACAGATCAAAATGCTTAGTTCATATTGTAATACACAGCTTTATGAATGACAGTTTACAATCGGCAAGAAATATATCTTGAAACAGTGACTATTTTTAAGTTAATATAATTAAAGGAAAACCACAGAAACAGAAAACAATGACTAATAAAAAATAATGCTTTATTGATTAATATGACTGCTTTAAAATGCTCATTTTTAAATTAAACGATTTTTTAATGATGAAATAAATTCGTCAGATTTGATTTTAAATGAATATCGAGCTTGTACATAAAATGTATTGCCAGATTTTACTGTTGGTTTCTTCAAGCTATGTCATAATTAAGGAGAAAAGTAATAAAAAGCATTATAAAAGTCCGATATGGGCCGCTGTTAAACACATGACTTCTTATAACTAGTTTGTCAGAATAGTGAATTGAGAGAAATGTTTTTAGGAAATAAGCACTGAAAACAGACTAAAACATTCTGCTGGAATGCATGCATTAGAGACACACATCTCGGAAGTCATCCTTAAATATACACTATTGCTGATGGACAGGGATGAGACACTGATGAGCGAATTTTATCGAAGGATTTTATTCGAAAAAGTTTGAAATCTGACTGAGGAAAGGAAGGAGTTTAAACATGTGTAAAAACACAACATTTAAACACAGCTCTTTAATCCGGATTTAAATGTTTCTTCTTAAATGAGTGTCTTCTGATATGATCCCTAATTTGTGCATCATCGCTTTTAAGAAAAGAAAATGCTAACTGCATTCTTATTAAGAACTATTCCGAAGTGAGCAGCGAAATCTGCAAACGTGTATTATTCCCATTCCTTCTTCACGCGTCCGTTTTTAGTAAGCGGTCAGTGCTTTTCTTTTATGAGGACAAGTCAAACGGAAGCGGCATCCTTCTTCTGTCCCTCTTTTCCTATGTCTGTCTGTCAAAAAGATGATGTCTTTCTCTATCGCTCATTTCTTTTGTCTTCCCTTTTTTAAGATGTCATTCCAGAATGCACGACTGTGACGAGAAAACTCGTTTTCTGGGCCCGTCATGTGGACCTAATAACTTGTGTAGGCGACTTTCTTTGTGTTCATGTTGTCCACCTGTCCGATGGTGTTTCGTACATCAGGAGGGGCCATATCTATGGGGGTACGCCCGCGCTTTTGCGCGACTCTTGCACTGTCTTCTGCCGGAACCCACACCTGCTAAACTCCAAGTTTCCTGTTTGGAGGTGGAGAGGCGATAGCGCAGGGATGGGGGTGGGGTGAATAGTGTTTTCGTTGTTGGGATACGGCTAACGTTCATTTGTCATCTTTATAAAAAACACATCTATTACTACTATAATTCTATTTTTTTTTTAATCAGACTTAGATCCCCATTTAAATTTGAAGTTAATACTTTCAGCGAACCTAAATTGAATTGGTAGTTTAATCAATCATTAAACGTGATCCATTATTATTTTAAAAAAATGATAGCTGAATACTTTTCCATACAGGCTATATTAGTTAAGAGGTCATTCATAACACACCTTTTAAATTTTCATTAATTACGAAGAAATATTCACCGTTACAAATGATTACACGTATAAATATTGTTGAGTTAAGCCAGCAATATCTGGAAAATGGCTCTGACAGGAACAGACTTAACACATTAATTTCACTTTTCTTGAGTACATTGTAGGGTGTCGGAATATAGCGAATCGAGCAGCAGGGTAAAGAAGTGCCATTTTTTAAGAACTATTTTTTTTCGTCATGGTTATTTTACATTTTAAAGTGTCTCGGGATGCTCTTTGTACCGTATTTATCTTTGCTTAACTGATACCATCTAAGTTAGCAAGAGAATATTCTCAGAGCCGCTAGCCGAACATTATAAGATGACAGGAAGATAATGTAGCTTTTTTTTGGCTTTGGTGGCTACAGGTGCTGAACGAGGGCATTTGGTTAATAGTAGTGTTGGGATAAAGAGAGAGAAGTAGATAAATGAAGCCCTGCGCCCCCTTTTCTTTCTTGAACTCCCTCCTTTCCATTTTATATCCTTCCTCTCTCTCTTAACCTATTCCAAAGCCAGCATATTTCTTTCTTCTCTTTCCCAAAACATTTTCTAATGCTTCAATGATCCCCCAAGTAACCAAATGCCCCTATTCAGAACCTGTAGTCACCAAAGCCACGGTAAGTTACCTTATCTTCCTGTCATCTCCTTATAAAATTTAGTAATTTAGTGTTCGGCACATCCTCTCTGAGAATAGTCTTGTAAGCTCAAGGTAAAGATAAATATTCTGTTTGATTAATTATATACAACAGAATATGTTCGTTAAGAAAGGAGGCAGGTGGAGATGCGGCATGTATATGTTTGGATCAGCAGCCTTCTGGACAGTCGTATTGGAATTAATAAATCAGCGTCAACTATTGTATCAGTATTTCTTGATTTTTAAACTACGTTTTCTTTAGGTAACGAAATTTACAATAAAGTTCCACATGATACCTCACTGCGAATAATCATATGTAACATGTAATTATTATCTGAATAATTCAATTTTAATTCTTAGCTCTTTTCCAGTTAATAAAAGAGCGACTTTCTGTTCATATCATTCAAAAATCGGACACAAGCGCTTACAACATCTGGTGAATTCTCTCGATGAACTTATACACAATAATAATGGTTCTTGGGTCCAGGAAAATAAAACGCAATTAATTACTAAAGAACTCGGGAAATAATACCCTCCGTAATTGTATTGAAAGTTTCATTTCATATAAACTTATCTCTCGCTCCTCTGAACATCGCTTAAGCTTGATATTATCCCCGGTTCCTCCCACAAACTCCCCCCTTTATCTGCTTACTATAAACCCAGTCAAATTTATAGTATTCGGTCGAAAGATTTCCCAATCTTCGCCCGAAGACTGAGTGTGCCAATAGAAGAGGGAAGAAGATACAACAGTTTCTTTTATTCGTATTCTTTTCCCCTCCCATTAAACCATTCGCCAGTTGTGTTGTTATCCTTTTCCCCCAAAGCCTATAACAGACGAAGGGTTAGCAGAAAACTGACAGGGTTGATGTATATTCCACCACTTTGCCTCTCTGCTTCCAGTGGCTTTCAGATCCGCGACTTAAGCTGGTAGGTTTAAGCGGTTCATGGCCTGTGTTCGCCCCGATAAGTCCGATGTGATGGGATTCGGGTGACTAGCGAGGCTGGAGATTAATAGCGTTCCTTATTTGGAAGTACAAGATGTCGGAGGATAAGTAATCGGGTGGTGTCGAAGCATCCATGCTCGAGGCGGGCGGCACGCGGTACGGATAACGTGCTTAATATGAGCGTTAGATCACGTGCATGTCTTTGGCTGTCATCGGCGTTCGATAGAGCCTGACGGATAATGGGATGGAATTATTATCAGCCTTCACACCTTGTCGGGAATTTTGCAAGATCGCCGGATACAGTAAGCGGCATCAATATTACCTACTGTTTGTCCTGGTACACCAGAATGGAATCCAATGGTGACCTTTTACCCGCAAGAAGCTCGGAAAAGCAGCGGAAAATGTCGAGGTTAACCCGTCTTATCGCTGTAATCGTTGTAAACGGTGGCCGCTTCTTTATAAACCTCTTTGGGCCAAACGGTGATATAAGCTCCTTGTTCCCTCACAGGTGGCGTAAGTAGACATTATCTACGACGTACAATAGCCTCGGGCCCAGAGTGATCTATCACATTTGATAAACGCCATTTAATTCACTTATGCAGCTTCTGTGACAGCGGTGTAAAATCGCGCGTGCCTGCTAACTTCAGGAACGTTTCGATGAGAACAAAAAAATCGTTCCTATCAAAGAGTGTTCACATAACTGAAAAATGCTCCTGTCGTTTTGCTTAAGCCAAACCTTTCTTGTTGACCCACTCGTGACAGGGAAATGAAATGTACGTGCTACAACGTGATGTCCTGAACAACCATACAAGTCCGTGAGCAGGCATATAAATGAGATAATTATTAATTATGTTCTCGGAGACTGATATGGTATACTTTTGTTCGGCCAGTAAAGTATAACATGCAATTATTAACAAGGCCATATAAATCATGACATCCACAGTTGTACAGAAAATATCTCTCAGCGAAACACCACCAAACTACTTCTGCCACTGTCAATGAAAAATCTGGCAGATTTCTATAAAAGCGATGGCATTTCTGACCGCTGCAAGGATTTCTAAACCTGAAAATTCACCTAACATTTCTTGTGAACATCAGCAAGTTTTTAACTTGTTTCTCTTGGGCGATTCTTTCCTATTTGAAAATAAGTTTTAGTTATCACTTCTTTATTTAATCGTAGTGCAGCATGAATTCTTTTTGTGCCTCAAATTCATCCCTCTTCACATTATAAGTATCAGCATGCATATTGATACTGAAGAATGGGTGAAGAATAGATTTTCCTCTCAACCTTAAAAAAAAAAGAAATTAAATTTAAAATTTAACAATAAAAACTGCTTCTTACTAATAAAGCCATGCCTATTTTCAATAAGAATAATAGACACTGGAGTAATCGACGAATTTTTCAACAAAATACTCCAGAGAGTTGATGTCGAGGCCTTGATTCAAACATCATTATCTTTTGTACGGTAAGAATAATTAAATTTATCTGAAGGAGTATATTAAGAGCAGGCCAAGTATCTCATGCTGCTAGCTGAGGTAAGAGAGGGAAAATTAAATCCTATAATCTAAGAATTCCTGATCTTCAGAGTTCACATTCTGCAACTAGTGCGCAGAAATGAGTGCCAGGTCCTTCTATTATAAGAGAAATTTTGATGAGACCAAGAACTCTCAACGTGCCTGTCGACAGCGTTGACGAAGTTCTTTTAAGCACTCTTCTCTAGATCGAATGATTAACGGCATAATCCTGCCACAGCTGCAAATGGATCTTTAGAACACAATTTTCAATACACATTTCTGGCTCATAAATGGTTAAAAGTCCACTACTCTATGCAAGCTGTCTGTCTGTCTGTCTCTCTCTCTCTCTCTCTCTCTCGCTTTAGACTACAGCTATACCAGCCTATGTACTCTCAGGAGAATTAATCTGTTCCGTTACTTGTAAAGTAATAAAGGAACAGAATAATTCTCCTCCTTCATTTTCTCATCAAATGTAATAAAGAATACAGTTCTATAAGTTTAGTTCTGCTTCATGTTGGGTGAAGCATCATCGACAGTGTTTAGGTCCAACCTTAAACCGATTGAACCCTTTCGAGTCCTTCGCTGTGTGATGAAGCAAGAAATTTAAATTTTGATAAAGTTTTGGTTGAAAAAAAAAGAAAACAAGAAACATTTCTTTATTGGTTAATTTTTTTGTAATGGTATAATCAAGATAATGTTTAATGGCGTCTATTCCTGATACCTCTCTTAAATTAGGGATCCACCAAAATGATCCCATTTGGACCCCCATTTGCTACTTCTTGGACAAATAACATTGCATCCATTAAAGTTTCGGACAAGGCTCCTATTTTGTGTTGATTTTAACGAAGTCTACCCAGTTCTGCGGACTCTAAGAGAAACGTGTGAGCTTTTTTGTGTGTGTGTGTGTGTGTGGTGAGTATTTTCTCTCTCCTGCTGAGTCCCACCACAACCAGCTAACTGGGTGGTTATGAGGTCAGACAGGGACAATCCCATTACCGTCTCAACCTGCCAATGACCCGGGTAGTTCCACTTCAGAGGTCGGGCCACTTGGGGAGCACGTCCAGTAGCTACGTTGGCTGCCAATGGTCCCAGTGAGGGTTTCTGTGACCAGACAACAAAATGAGTTGTGCAGCGTTTCCTCTTTAAGTCCGGTGGGTGTCCACTGAATGCGTGCTTACGACTCTGGACAGTACCCCTTGTGTATAAGCGTGCAAATATAATGGCGACTGTATCTAGGGTGGTCGTATTTGTCGAGATGCCGTAATTCCGTAGGGCCGCTGTCATCTCTTCTGTTTCCGTGACTTATAGTGCCCCCAAGAGAACTACTGTAGAATATTATGGTTAACAAAGAACAACAGTGAAAGGTGATCCTCCGTGGTTGGCTGGAGGCAAGGTGGTTGCTGCGGAAAATATCACGATTCACAGCTGAGAGTGGTGACTCGGCAGAAGATAAATGGAAAGGTGTCATAACTCTGCTACTTGAAACACGCATATGCTTATATACGGACAACTTTAGAATTTTTGGTCATTCTCATAGAAAAACGAGAATAATTAATAAAATAATCACGCTTCCTTTACTTTCTGTTCATCTCAACCCTCGTGTGTATATATATAAACTCTCCGTTTTTGCTGCTGTATTCTGCCCATAAACTTATCTTGGTTTTTCAGCATTTTTCCCTTCTCGAAAAGTTTGATATCTAAAATCGAGTATGCCTTATAAGGCCAAGTGGGTGAATCGTCTTTCTGACAGTATATCTTAAAAAATTAGTAAAACGAAGGTTGATGGTAGTCATTTCTCAATGCACTGGATAGTAGCAGAGATTATTTAATTCTAATTTAATTTTGAATTTTGGAAAAATTTTTTTGCACTGAGGTTAAAGTGATAAATGCCAGCGATAAAGACTGCAGTAGTTGCAATTCTCAGCTGGAAACATTTTATTTCGTTTATTGTATAGTCTACCATTCGTGTTTCATATTTTGTTCTGTAAATCTCTAAAGTTTAATAGAATATTAGTTTCTGGAATCTAGGTACGCAAAATAATTCTTCCTTTTTCCCTCTTTTACCTTGCGGTGTCGAGGGTTTTCAATTCATTTAACTGCAACCGTACACAAGGATAAGGTGGTAGCCCTATGCCTCCGGATGTATCCTATGTCTCTAGAAGCGTTGAGTTCTCAAGGCCGGTTTACCTGCTTGCGGGATGAGAAACCCCAAATAAACTGGAGAGAAAAACCCTGCAGTCCATGCTCAAGTTCGGCTAACTTGGCTATGTCACGGCTCCCCACGTCAGCGACGGAATCGAACCGACACTCCTTTCCCAAGCATATGGTTGCGAAGAGCATAGCCACGCGGACTATACGCAAAATAAGTAGCTGGAAAATAATACTTATAATGCCCAAAATGTATGTGTATGACAATAATCACATTTTCTAATCATTTGTGCTGCATCATGCGGTGCTCCTATAACTTATCTAATAATCTTAACATTTTCCAACTAGGAGACTGATTCAGCAGTTCTTTCTTTTCGGTATTATAACGATTTAAATGTGATACACTTTAATGTTCATGAAGTTGGACGCCAGTTTAAATATTTCTGAATAGAGTAAATCCAACCTTCACGCTTTTCTAGATGAAACTTTCAACATGAATGCATAAAAAGCATTTCAAAAGGTGTATTTTTCATTCTGGATATGTTTGTAATCGGAAGAAGATTAATTCGGACCGAGGGGGGGGGGACGCAAAATACGGCATGCGAATCGAATTCAACTTGTCACAATGGTTTGCTGTTAAGGCAGAATGGAATTATATAAATTCCTCGTGTGCTTTTGAAAATGTGTTTTAAGCGACTTTGTTACCAATACCTCGTAATAAAATTTGTGTTCGTTCATTCTACACGTTGGACAACTGAGAGCCAGAAAGAAAGAAAGGAGGAAATACATTCCACGCTATCCAGGTATTAAACTTTCCTCAACATGTTTTAACATTTATTCACTACTCCTATTCTTTCGGTGTAATGATGTTAATACTGTCACAACGCTCTCATCTGTATTTCGAAATGCGCCTAACGTGTTTTTTGGTTATAAATTAAAGGCGGGGGTGGGGGAGTTCGCACAAGTAAGTAACCAACATCAAAGTTCATTTTATCAGGCTTGATTATTTCTCGAAATATTCAAGTAGCAAACCAAATCCCTTGCACGAAATGGTGTAAACATATGTCACATATAATATACTCTATTGTAAACTATATAGAAATATATACATATTATCCTTTTTTCCATGTATTATACTTCAATATGCACTGTAGCTAGCAAATGTACTCTCTCCTTTAAGTAAGGCGAGCTTAATACGATGTCATCTAAAGTATTCTGTATACACACGCTTTAGCTCTTAGGACGAATAAAAATATTACATTCCCTTATTTACTCTTCTTCCTTTTTAAAGAATATCTGTAGCTGATTCAAGTGTAAAACTACTAAAAGCAGAACCTGTTGCCATGGGAACATTACATCATATTCTTTTGTCTTCGACGAACTTTATTTTTTTTTATACGGAGATAAATAACTACTAATTAAACTAGAAACATTTCCTCATTCTTACATTCTCGAATACATTGCTATCAATTTACAACACTTTCCGTTTTAAGGTGGATGTCGTATACGCCATTTTTAGGCGTTGGAATTCACATATCGAGAATCCAATCTTCCATGCACTACTGATTTATAGTATACTTCAAATGCTAGTATTATTTTCCTTTTTATCCTTGTTAAACCAAGATAAAAGTGTAATAAGCAAAACATTTGACATACATGACAGATAAATTTACCTCTGACATATCTATTAACACGTCACACTAAACAATCAATGCAGTGATCAATATTCTCTAAAAGAGATAGGTGGAACTTGATTATGCAAGGTGAGGTCAACCGGTCTTACATGCTGTTGGTTTTTCCTTCCGAAAACTTTCCCATTGACAAAAATAGACTCTGCTGGCAGGATAAGTAAATCTTGTAGTATAACAAGTAAATCTTATTATACTACAAGATTTACTTGTAGTATAACAAGCAGATGAGTTCAATAGCTGAATTCAAGGCGAGAATTTTAGAGGCTATTGGATACTCACTGAACAGGGTGCACAAAATAGCAATAATGTTCTCCTTGAGTAGCGATAAAACGGTCGTTTATTTATTTTATTTTCTATAAAGGCAGTTTCAGATTCGGTTCGTTGTACTTATAGGTTAAGGCACGTCAAAGGTTCATTGGAGCTCCATAAATAAATTTTACATCATCGAATGTTTCTTATATCTCTTTTCGTACTTCGATAAACAAATAGCAAGGACAGGCAGGTAGAAGCATTTCCCAAACAGGTCACGACAGAAACATTCTCGAGTCAAGGTCCAAATTGCGGAAGGGTGGAGTTGCCAGACCTAGTTTCGGTTTCGTCAAAATTGGCAACTTACATTAGTTTTATTACATAAAGAAGGTCGTAGATATCGATGGAATGAATTCCAGCAATAGTTTTGATTTTGATGTTCGGCTTCGATGCGGATTCCAGTAGGTTAGCTCACCCATCATCAAGTCCGATTATTAATATAACTTTCCGGGCGGCTTAATGCCACTTAAGTTATAAAAAGGATATTCGTCGCCTCAGATGTCGCTGGAACATTCAGAACATTTTTAATATTCAAGTCGACTATATTGTTGTACCCGCAATCCTTCGGTTATTTCAGTAAACATTCAAATGTGCGTATAACTATTTCTCTCTGTGTTTCTCATGTGCCATTGAAAATACCAAATATCTCATATTGCTAGAGAAAGATCAAAGGTATTTGATCTTTCTCTCTCACACACGTTTTTATTTTTTAATAGTGCAATATCAAAGTAACACATACTTGAAAAATAGCGTGAGGGTTCACAGTACAAAAACACCAGGTTCACTAACGTATGGACACTCTTGTTCGTAGTTTGACTGGTAAATGTTGGCTTGGTTGACCGAAGGGATAACGTCCCCACTCAGCAAACTGCAGATCTGAACCCCCACTGATGTCTGCAGATTTTAGTTAGTAAATAATTTCCATGGCCTGGTGTGAAACCACCACTACCGTAATTACCGAGAATCCGAAATGGCTTGATTTGAAGTGGTTTCTCGTTCTGTTTTATTTAAAAAAATAAAGCTCAAAATGATTTAAGTGAAAATATAAACTTTAGTTTTATTAGCTGCTGAGAATGTTCTTTAACAGAAATAGCATTTCTGGAGGACAAAAAAGTAATTCTGTCTCTTGCGATGTAAATTTGATTTTTATTTTATTATTTTTTTTAACAATATTCAAGTTCTCTTTGTGTTGTTAATGTTAACTAATAGGTTTCGATAAAAGCTGTTCTCTTGTCGTACGACGACAGACGCTCTCTCTCTAACCCTTCTTGCACACTGCAACGAGTTTCCTCATTGAAGAAAATAAAGGTCATCGAGAACAAGGAAACGGTACGAACAACATTCTGAAAACGACACCAGGAGAAAGATGAATATATATTCGACCTCCTCCTCGTAATCATAAAACTAACTTTCTTAAATATTTCTCCAGCAAAAGCAGGACTCTTGTGGACGATGTGCTTATTCTGAATATGTGGAAAGCGTCGAACACTGATGTTCAGCCGAAGAAATTGTTAGCCCAGGAGAAGCCGCGCAGACCTAAGACTCGGTTGAATAATATTACTGCTAAAATAAACGCAAAAGTACGCTCCGTCCATTCAACCTGGCAAAGAATAACCAGGCGAACGATTATTTATGTATAACACACGAAATAATCGCGTGGCCGCTGAAGATTTCATCATCTTTTTTGTGATATTTGACCTGTTTTCTTTCGAAATCATGAAAAAGAAAACTGAAGTGTCATACGTTTCTCAACAGAGCAAAATATGGTGCGTATGTTATCCAAAAGCTATTAAGTTACATCACTTAGCAATATTCATCAAGATTATTCCTAGCTTTTTTGTTCAATGAAAGGAGTGCTGTAATTAAAAAGAAAAGAAAAAAAAGTAAATTGTAACATCGGAGTTCCATTAAAAAGTTCCCGATACAACAAAACAATACTCGTCTATAATTGCGCGTGATCATTTTCAGAAGCGCTTACTGCAGCATATTCCCTGTGAACTATCCATTAATTTATAACGAAATCGTCTCGTCCTCTGTACAGTGGTGCCCCTTTTCAAGTTCTCCCCTTATTAACCCCCTTATAGTAACACATACAACGTTGTATCTATGACGTCCAAAAAACATCCTTCACCTATTACATGGCCCGTCACCCCTCCCCTTAAACTGAACCTCCCGACGCGCCCCTAATATTAACCATGTGGCGAAGCAGCTGTGGCCCCGAGAGTCAGGCTTACGGAGATGAATGGGCTACCAAGAAATCAATAACCTTACTGGTGTGTTACCATCGATTCCCGCTAGGAGGGCTCCGGGTTAGTTGGCCGAGTTTGCGGCACGGTGCCCTTTGGCAGGTGGCCACCAGTCCGCCTCTATCTCGTTGCAGGAGCCTTCCTAATTCTACAAATCCCGAAGTGTCTCACATGGCTCAAGGAAAGGTGAGGAAAGTAAGGCTCGTAATGGCAGAAGCGGCTGTCGACCGGAAGATTGTGGTTATGCCCCGTTGTTATCGAGTGTCGGGAAATCAGACGTCTTGTAAGTCTTGGCGACTTAGTTGCCACGGGCAGTGACCGCGTTGGGGGAGATTTAGACCAACACAAATAGCCACTTCACACATCATGATGGGTATTGTACAAATGACTCAGAAATCTTCTGTTTCAATTGTTTTGTGCGGTCGCAAAGTATTCGGAGATTCAAATGACTTGATCGTCCACACTTAACTGTTTGAAGTTAATAAAGAAATGTAAAAAACTTGGCAGAATCTAATAAAGTAGCAATATTATTTGCGCTAAGAATACTTACAGAGAAGCCATGTAGTCTTGGCATGGTATGTGTCCTGTCTGATAGGTAGCGTTCTACGTTGCATCAAGAACGGTATTATAGAACCTTCCTCGGAGTATATGTATACTGAGAGTTATTTCTTTATACACTCCATAAAATAGCTTTGAATAATCATCAAAGTAAGCAGTGTACACTTCATCGTCCCACAGTAGTAAGATGTACTTTAGTATGTGTGAACATTTTGCATTTTTAATACGATAAAAAACTCTCAACGCACGTGGAAAACAAAACAAGAAAAAATGAAATGAAGAATATGTAATGGGTGATTTTCAAACTTCGTACAACGGTTTTCCGACACACTGATCTCATAACGCTAATTCTATCCGGAAATCTTATGTAGCTCCCTCAGGTCAATACAATCTGTACAAAATATAAGCACGATCGTAGTCTTTAAAACGATATATTTACTCTTGGGAGTTTAAAGACAGGGTTTGAATCCTGTCTAAGATGTAAGGGACCTTACTGGGGCTTTTAAAATGAGGGTGCCTCTCATAATGGCAACCTCAGGATTTTTTTCTCCCGTAAAGACAAACTGGCCCGGAAAACAAAAGTCGTTTTAACAGATATTAATCCATTGCTTTAAATAAAAATCAAGTATGGCAGATTTGCATAATGCTATTAGAGTTTCATCCCGAGGTTACGGAAGCTCATACAGTTAAGATCCGGTTTTTAAGCTTAACAGATAATATATTGCTCGTGTCGTTCACATAGTAACCGGCACGATAATGGTAGTGTACAACTGATTGAAAATGGTTATAAATAATTATAAAAGACAAATACATTATATATATATGTATATTTATTTTTCATTCGTGTTGGTCCATTTGGTGAAAAAAAGAGTAATTGTGTACCGTTTTTCAGCCTGATGTGCTTAACCAGAACTCATATCAGGAAACAGAGCAATATCCCTTGATTTAATCCACAGTTCCGCGAAATGTAGCACTTCTTTCTACGCATATTAAAGCTCTCCCATTTCCTTGTTTGGTTTTGATTAAGAAGATGACGTAATACTGTACTTCGATTATTATCCAAAATATCATAATTTTCCTAACGATAAGTGATTTGGTGAAATCTTCTGTTATCAAAGTTTTGAGTGGAAAAGCAAGGCAGTATTTTATAAACAATCATCTACTGCCCCTTTTATGTCCATTAAATCTGCTGAATCTCGTTCCCAATACACCACCTGTGATGAATAATGGCTGTTGATAGTACCTCTTCAGTTTCCGTACGTTGTTTAACAAACATCCAGCAAACTGCCTTATAAAGATTGCCCTACGAGATAATTTTAAGCCGTGCAATGCAACAGTATGTTGAGCGCGTATATCGGGTTAAAAATCTTTAAAAGAATAACAGCTTTCATATTCTGATCTGACCGACAACTGGTTCTGATATTCGATTAATTCAAGCCTCGCAATTAGTAAAATGATTTTGCGATAGGAAGGAATTCCTTAATTATTATTCACTGTGGCAGTTATACAGCAAAAGGACTTCTCATGAGTTATACTTCATGAGTTTATACGATACTTCAAAGGATATGACAGGATTTGTGGGATTAAAAGGAAGATAACTGCAAAATACTTTATTCACTGAATGCAGTGATTATAGTTTGAAAATCCTTAAGTGTCATTTTATTCTGGAATATTAAATCAATAAATAATTAGCGATTATTCCATAATGACTTTAGACAGGAAAGAAGCAAAATGAATGTTTGTTTCTGTATTCTGTTCTCATTTTTCTGCAATAAATGGGAGTTATTGAAGGCCCATAATCAGAGTTGTCGACAGATTCTAAAAATAAGCGTCACAGATGAGTAGTAAATCTGTCTTTTAAGTATACATCTTTCATAAGAGAAGGCCTTCAGTTTATTTATATCCGCTTTGAAAGCAACGCATTTTATGAGTAGAAACTTGAATCAGGCAAATGCCAGTATTGTACGCTGTTCTTTTCACTCGTACTCCATTTCGAAATGCAACGCAATGCCACGTAATCTTCATAAAAATTATATTAAACCAAAAAAATAAAAATTTTAATGGAGAGTTAATTATTAGCAAGCTGAAATTGTAGCCTTTATAATTAAAGGAAGAAAGAAAATACTTCTTGAACCGATCGCTTTGAAATTATTCTCAAAAATAATCTAACTAGCCGAGAAGACCAAGTTTCATGAACGCAAGGCAGCCATTTTATTATCACCGTCTGCTCACTACTAGAAGAAAAATTAATAGTAATATATCTACACTAGGGTAAACTAGAGTGGCAGATAGTGTTAAGTGACTTCGAATCGTATTATAAACTTGAAAAAAAAAATTATTTTTTCTGTCTTCAGAAATTTGGAAAAACGTTAACGGAATTTTGAATTCCACAAAATTAAGAAATGGCGAAAGAATAACATGATACTCCATTGAACTCTTAAGAGTTACCCACTCTATGTTAATTCATTATGTCTACAGGAAGTCCAAATTATTTGCTGCTATTTTTAATACACACTCACGTGAGTATATTTATGGTTTGACTTACGATACATCCAGAAATAGCGACGAAAAAAATCTAATTCACAAAGTGTGTACTAACGAGGCAGTAAATAACATTAATTTATGTTATTTGAAAGTGTATGCTTCTGAGATAATTAGGTCTGTGCTAATGAATCGCATCGAGCGTATTGCTTCCAG